>NW_024728388.1:0-10000 GCF_018991925.1 Homarus americanus | reverse complement strand
GTGACTGTCATTCTTTATCTCTGTTTACCTGTCTTTTATTCTCCCATTCGTTGTTTTCGTCCTTTCGTTGTCATTATCTCTTTACCTCTCTGTCTTTGTCTGCCTCTCGCTCTCTATCAGTCTCTTTCTCTTTGTATTTAGCTCTCTCTCTCTCTCTCTCTCTCTCTCTCTCTCTCTCTCTCTCTCTCTCTCTCTCTCTCTCTCTCTCTCTCTCTCTCATTCATTCGCCCTGTCTGTCTGTCTCTCATAATGTAATGGAAGAGGAGGAACGGCAATGGTCTCGTTATCAAGAGACAGCGAGAGATGGCCTCTTGGTGGTGGAGATAATGTGTCTCGCTTAGCTATGGCCGAGTGATATGTGTGGTGGTGAGATACTTTATTACCTGTGTCCAGTTTGTGAGAGATAGTGAGAGATACTGAGATATAGAGGCAGTGAGAGATGGTGAGAAATAATGGGAGACTGGTAGAGACAGGGAGAGATAGTGAGAGATGTTGAGATATAGAGGCAGTGAGAGATGGTGAGAAATAATGGGAGACTGGTATAGACAGGGAGAGACAGTGAGAGATGTTGAGATATAGAGGCAGTGAGAGATGGTGAGAAATAATGGGAGACTGGTAGAGACAGGGAGAGACAGTGAGAGATGTTGAGATATAGAGGCAGTGAGAGATGGTGAGAAATAATGGGAGACTGGTGGAGACAGGGAGAGATAGTGAGAGATACTGAGATATAGAGACAGGGAGAGATAGAGAGAGACAGGGAGAAGTATACATAGCGAGAGATAGTGACAGTCACAGCTCCTTTGGTTAGGTTAGGCTAGGTTTGGATAGGGTATGTTTAGGTTAGGTTAGGTTAGGTTTAGGATAGATTAGGTTAGGTTAGGTTAGGTTTAGGATAGGTTTGGATAGGTTATCCTTAGGTTAGGTTAGGTTTAGGATAGGTTAGGTTTAGGATAGGTTTGGTTAGGCTTAGGTTAGGTTAGGTTAGGTTAGGTTTAGGATAGGTTTGGATAGGTTATGTTTAGGTTAGGTTAGGCTAGGTTAGGTTTAGGTTTAGGATAGGTTTAGGATAGGTTAGGTTAGGGTTAGGTTAGGTTAGGTTAGGTTAGATTAGGTTAGGTTAGGTTTAGGATAAGTTTGGATAGGTTATGTTTAGGTTAGGTTATGTTTAGGTTAGGTTATGTTTAGGTTAGGTTAGGTTAGGATTAGGATAGGTTAGGTTTAGGATAGGTTAGGTTAGGTTAGATTAGGTTAGGTGGTAAGAAGTATTCACTTAATTTACAAATTAGTGTGAAAATGTACGGGAGAAATTTTTTACTAATTTACATCCGGAGAGAATTAATTAACGAGGATTTTCATATTTTGCTCTTCCTGATGGGGGTGGAGGGGTGGGGGAGGGGAGGAGAGGGAAGAGATGATGAGGTAGGAGAAGGCTGGGGGAGGTGAGGGGAAAGGAGGTGGGGAGGAAGGGAAGTATAGAGGAGGCAGGTAACAGTGGGGAGGAAAGCGAGATGGTGTGGGAAAGAGGTGGGGAATGGGGAGGGGAGATGGTGAGATAGGTGGGGAGATGGAGAACGAGTTGGGGTAGGAAGGAGATGCTGAGGGGGGAAATGGGGTGGGGAGGAGGTAGGGAGATGAGGAAGGAGGTGGGGAAGGAAGGAGGGAGGGAGGTGAAGAGATGGGGAAAGAGGTAGATAGGTGGGGAGATAAAGAGGTGGGGAGATGGGGAAGGAGTTAGAGAGATGAGGAGGTAGGTAGGTGGGGAGCGGTTATACATACAGAAAATACCCACACACATATTTCAGCAGATTACAAATTGATAATGATGGCCTGGTCCTGTTTCTCCTGAGTTCCGCTAATGGATCCTTAATGCTCAAATCTGTACCTGTACTCTTGTTTGTATCTGTAATAATTATTTCATGTACTTGTATTTAAACCGTTTCTTACCTGTTTCTATTCTATGTACCTGTAATTTATTTATTTATGCCTGTACTATAATCCTGTAATGTATGAATTCAGTAAAAAAAAAAAAAACGAAAAGTATTCGCGTGTCATTTTGAAATTACTGTAGTTTTTGACCTGTATCTGTAATGTTGTGTCTCAGGTAATACAAAAGGTAAGGGTGATTATTGAGGAGGTATAATAACAGCAGGTGAGGGTAATTATGGGGACTTGTCGTGTGTAATGTGATGGTAATGAGGGAGAAATGGGGACAGAGCTATAGGGAGTGATGGATGGACGGATGGCATGCCTTATAGGTGTGTGTGTGTGTGTGTGTGTGTGTGTGTGTGTGTGTGTGTGTGTGTGTGTGTGATAACCCATATATTTACCCTTTCCTATGCATGGAGAGAGAGAGAGAGAGAGAGAGAGAGAGAGAGAGAGAGAGAGAGAGAGAATTTTATCCATCGCACCAAAAATAAAATCAGGTAACCCAAAACAAACAAACAAACATTAAGACAATTGCCTTTTTAACTTAATTACCTTGAAGTAATCTGACGTCATCACCTGTCTCTGTAGGTAACTAACGTAAACAATTAATTCTATTCCACCACCAAAACACCACAGCTAAATTTGCATATGACTAAACGCATCTAATTTATGGGTTAATTAACTGGTAATGAATGTGGGAGACAAGGTGTAGGTAATAAATAAGGCTGGGAGTAGAGTGATAGGGAGAGCATGTACTGAGAATGTTGTTTGGTGGTGTAACTGTGTCTCTTTTGACATACATACATACATACATACATACATACATACATACATACATACATACATACATACAAAAACTTAAGTCTCTATTGACAGGTAAAGATAATCTCATTAAACAGTTTTCCTCAACGTCTCCTTCACTGCCATACATGTACGGTCTTATCAAGACTCACAAGCCTAATAACCCAGCAGGACCCATTATTAGCTCAGTTGGCTCAATCACATATGTTGTCTAAATGGTTAGTCTCTTTACTAAGTCTAGTTGGCAACATATTAAACTCTAATATTAAGAATAATGTGGATTTGGTTGATAAACTCAATAACTTACATATTAATTATGATTTTAAACTGGTCAGTTTTGATGTAACATCACTCTTTACAAAGGTCCCAGTTGATGATTTAATGGAGTTCCTCACAGATTCCTGGACAATATTCCTTGGCCGCCTCAAAAATGTTTTCATTGAACTTATCAAACTGTGTATTAAGGATTGTAAATTTGAATTTAATGGATATTATTATGCTAAAAATTTGGAAAGGCGATGGGTAATCCGCTTTCGCAGTATTAAGCAACATATATGGAATTTTTAGAAGAAACTACTAAGTAATATTTACCACCTTCAGCAGTCTGGTTTAGATATGTAGATGATGTAATATGTCTTTGGCCATGTAATAAGGACTTAAAAGCCTTTCTACCACTACTTAACAACTTAGCCCCTCGATCCATTCGCTGTGGAATTAGAAAGTGACTGCAAATTCCATTCCTAGACTGTCTGATCCAGAGAATAGGTAACACCTTTAAGTTCAGTATTTATGGAAAACCTACTCATGTGTGTTCATATATTCATTATTATTCTGCCCACCATAATAGAGTCAAACAGTCAGTATTCTCATCAATGTTTTACGTGCTCTACGAATATGCAGTCCGGAATTCATTGATGAGGAATATAAATATATCTATAATATTGGTTTGAACTTAAAATACCTAGTTCTTTTATAGACAAATGCCTTAACATTGCTGAGAAATCTTTTCTAGAACTGATCCTAAACTTCCCCATGACAATAAGAATCTCTTAGTATTACCTTTAAAACAAAATTATCTCAAATTCCTCTACAACTGAAAACCTGGAACGTAAATGTAACATTTAGTAACTCATGCGCTGTAAAGCAAATGTTAATTAAAATTCCCCCAACAATGTAGGTAGCTGCATTTACAAGGTTCCATGCAAGGAATGTATATGTCCTACTTAGGCCAGACGGGGAAACATGTTATAACTAGACTTAAACTGGGATAATGCCTCCTCAATTACCTTGTAATTCAATTGAGAGTAGGAACATTAGAATCTAATCTCATTATACATATCGAATCTGTCAACATGAATTTGAGTAATGGCATGCAAACTGGACTATTTTGCGATTAACACGATTTGTAACCTGTAAATTTGCTGATGACACTAAAACAGGGCGCGTAATTAAATCTGACGAGGACTCTGCAAAACTGGGAAGATCTAAACAAATTTTCGAATGGTCTGAAAAATGGCAGATGAAATTCAATGTGGACAAATGTAAAGTACTTAGTATAGGAGATGTAAACAGGAAACCAGATACCAGATGAACAACGATGTTATTGAGAAATCCGACTGTGAGAAAGATTTAGGAGTAATGATAAGCAGGAATCTTAAGCCAAGTAAGCAATGTGTATTTTCTCGAAACAAGGCTAATAAAGTACTTGGGTTCGTACAAAGAGTGTTAGTTACAAGACTAGTGAGGTCATCTTAAAACTATACCTTCTTGGCGTGTGAGACCTCACCTGGACTACGCAGTTCAATGCTGGTCATCGTATTACAGATTGGATATAGAATCCTTGTAAAGAATTCAGAGGAGAATGACAAGACTAATCCCAGGCATTAGGAACCTTGAGTACAGAGACAGGTTAAAGCACCTTAATTTGCACTCCCTCGAGAGACGTAGAGTGAGGCGATATGATGAGGTGTATAAATGGAAGTCAGGGCTGAACAAAGGGACATTACCAAGGTACTATCAACAAGGGCGAACTCGTAACAATGGTTTTAAATTAGACAAATTTAGATTTAGGCGCGAAATAGGTAGACATTGGTTTGGAAATGAGTAGTGGACGAGTGGAACAAGTTACCAAATATCATCATTAACTCGAATACGCTGGATAGCTTCAATCATAGGTTGGATGGATATATGAGCAATAAGGGTTGGGTGTAAATGGGACTGCCAGTATGAGCCAATAGGCCACTGCAGTTTCCTCCATTCTTAAGTTCTTATGTTCTTACATACATACATAACAGTTGCCCTCGTGTCACGAGGATGGCCGGCAAGGGCCACCTAGGTGTGAATTTGTCGCCAACACAACAACCACTCCCTAAGTTAACGAGGAACAGTCCGAAGACCGGACAAATCGCCAACTGCACTGGCTAACCATTACCCGGAATACGATCAACAAATACATTAACATCCAGGTTCGCAATTACTGCTGGGTAGACAGAGGCAAATGGCGTAAAACTGCTCCCATATTTTTTTTTTAAGGTAAAGGTGGGGAAAGGATGGAAGGCATGCTGGGGCTCAAGGCACAGCCAGACATGAGGATAGGAAGTCACGACATATTGTCGTGGGAAACGCTTGGAAGAAGTTTAATGGGTTAAACAGGGGACGGCACCTTGTTTTACATATTACAGGTTGTTGGCTAACTAAGCTAACCTAGGATTTAGGATGAGGTTGCACAATGGTTACTTTGGTAGACAATGACTAGTTTGATTTTACAATTACAAGTTTATTAAAATCTTATACTGTATTACGTTATGGACTCACTTGATTGTGACTTGTTAAATGTGAACTTATATCATCTAGTTTTAATCTAAGATTGGATCGCTGTGGCGGACATAGATGGGTCGTTGTTGAAGTGCCGGCGTCTCCGGGGCCACCAGGTGTGGGGTCGCCCTCCGTTGATGTCTTCCCCGCGTAGGTGGTCTGGGCTGTGGGTCGTCGGAGCTTGTCCCAAACCTTCTTCCTAGGCGATGGAACCTGAAGTTGAGGGCCTCTGTTTTATTTCAGGTGGATGTTTTCCACTGTCTCCTGGTAGGGTGGCGCTTGGCCACTGGCTGACCTCAAACACTTGTTTTGGAAGCTCTGTGGTTGTTGTAGTCAAGTCTTAGAGTGTGACGAGTGGTATAGATGGGTACTCCAACACAGGCCTCACCAGCGCCTTGTACAGGTGAAACTTCACGTGGGAAATGATGCCCGTCCGAGAGATGATGAGGCCGAGCAACCTGCCTTGTTAGAGTACTCAATCTCTTCGTCGTCGATCATCAATGGCGCTGGCTTGAATTTGGCTATGGGTATAACCTCGCATTTCGTTTTTTTTTTTTTTGTCATTTATTTTTATACTCGATATCCTCTATTGCCCGAGCAGTGAGTCGCGCCATCCCTGTGGACCTTCCTGGGCAGGTGACGATCTGTGTTACATCGTCGGCATACATGACGTACTCGCTGCTGCCGACGATTGAGGGTGGCAGGTCAGCCGTGTAGAGCGTGTAAGGGTTGGTGAGAGACAAGAGCCGGGCACGCCGCTCGAGAGGTAATTCTTCTCCACAATATTCTTGCATTTTGATTTTGGCCCTGCAGGCCGTAATGAAGTTGCACAACAGGCGCGTCAGATTTTCGGTGGACCCAGTTTATGATCTTATACTGCAGCCCTGCGTGCCAACTGTATCAAACGCCTTGCTGACGTCCTCAGTACTATATTGCACTGGCAGGTGGCCAGTCAGCATTGACGATCTGCTTGTAGGCCTGAGCTATGGCGGTGGATGTGCCTCGGTACTGGCGGAAGCCGAACTGGCGGGATTATGTCTTCGTCCTCCAGATACATCCGCAATCGCTTGTTGACTATTTTTGAGGATTTTGGCAGGTACCTCTAGCAGCGATATTGGTTGAAAGTTTTCGACTTTGTTTGAGGCTTCCCTGCTTTTGGTATGAGGCGAATAACAGCGATTTTGAACATCTTATGGAAGTATCCAGAGGGAGGCAGGCGTTGCATATATGAACAAGCCTCTCCATCATGTTGTCGAGTTGAGCCAGGATCTTCTTGTTAACGTGGCTTTGCCCAGGTGATTTGTTTTAAACCCTTTATGACAGCTGACACATCTGCAGGAACTATGCGCTCCATCAGGTAGCTTCCGTCCACCAGTTTAGTGAAGTCAGTCCGTGGGAGCGGCTGGAGCAGGTGCTGATGGTCCTGCAGTTAGCTCGCAGGTATCTGACTGTATTGATCCAATCTTTTCTCGTGTTTTAGTTTGATACATTTGATAGAATCGCTTGGGATTGACTTCGCCTCCTTGCTACCTTCAGTTCATTATTCCTATTTGCTTTTTCATCTCGGTCTTAACCTTACTGGTCAATACCTTATAATAATCTCTGAGGTAAACTTCACTACGATTTATTCTCCTACCAAAACCTTCCTTTCTCAATAATATTCTTTAAAATTATTTATCCATTTTAAGCGTGACCCTCTTCTCTCAGCTGCCTCTTCAAACTATCAAAGTTTGCCCTTCTGAAATCTGGGACTTTAATGGAATTTTCCTTGCGGCTGCCCTGAAATTCTAACTGGAATCTAATTTCTTTGTGATCTCTGTTAGCAAGTTCGTTCCTACCTCGACATTACTAATGTGGTTTTTCCTGTTCGACAGAACTAAATCGAATATATTATTACCCCGGTGGGTTTCGGTTATATGTTGGCTTAGGAAACAGTCCTGGGTTGTTTTGATAATCCTCTGATTCTGAGTTCCATAAGGTCAATCCAATCATATTTAGCTAAAGTTAAAGTCGCCTACTATACAGACTTTGCTATGTATGGAAGTCCTGCACATTTCATCACAAATAAGTCGCTCATTAACTGTATCAAGATTAGAGGGTCTATATATTTCTGCTATGATAAATTTTCCTACCATCGATTAATTCTATCCAAATTGTTTCTGTATTCGTTCAGTTTTCTTTCCTTATTGTCTGTCTGTCTGTCTCTCTGTTTGTCTGTCTGTCTGCCTGTTTGTTTATCAATCACAGCTTTGTTTTGTCAAGTAAATTTTAATGTTTTGTTAGAAATTTTAAACATACATACATACATACATACATACATACATACATACACATACATACATACTTACATATGTACATATACATACATACATACATAGCATACATATTACACATACATACATACATACATACATACATCGTTATCATATCATTAAAAATAATAAAACAACAATTCTGTTGCATAACAATACTGCATAATGACAAAAATACAAAAAGTGCTTAAAAGCTTTTCGTGAGAGGATAAATTAAGTGAATTTTTTAAACCTGAATCTTGTGTTATGAGGTGGAGAGAGGAGAGAGAGAGATATACACAGACAAAGACAGAAACGTGATTACTTCCTCCTCCTCCGTTAATATCATCACCACCTCCTCTCTATTGCCACCCTTCCCTCTCCACCTCCACCTTCTTCCCAATCTATTGGCACTCCCACCCCACTCCTCCTCCTCCGTTAATATCATCACTACCTCCTCTCTATTGCCACTCCTTCCCTCTTCCTACATCACCCCGACAACCCAACCTGAGATTCACGTCAACATTTTAGGAATAATTCTCTCATTGTTAAATTATATGAGACCAAATATTTCTGAGTTGTCGACCAATTAAACACCGGAAGTTATGGTCTCGTATTATTATTATTATTATTATTATTATCATTATTACTATTTTATTATTGTTATTATTATTATTATCATTATTACTATTTTATTATTATTATTATTATTATTATTATTATTATTATTATTATTATTATTATTATCATCATTATTATTATTTGGGGGCATGGCATGGCAGGTATCCAGGAAGGTATTTAAGGCTCCCCAAATGAGGACTGAAGTGACAATAAAAAGTTGAGATCACTGCTTTATTTACCACTGCTTTCTCTCCTTCTCGCCCCCTTCCTCTCCTCTTACTCCTCCTTCATCATTATCAATTTCTTCACCTTCTCTTCCTCTCCTCTTCCTCCTTCCCTCTTCATCCTCCTCCTTCATCATCAGTTTCTTCACCTGATATTTTTTTCGTCATTTCCAAGTCTTCAATATTAAGTCCATAACTTGAGGTTAAAAATCCATAGCCTCACACATTACCCTTCCTCTCTTGTCCTCTCTTATTCCTCCTTGCTTCTTCCTTCTTCCTCCTCCGCATCCGCTTCTTCCTTCTCATCCTTCGCATCTTATTCTTCTTCTTCCTTCCTCCTCCTCCGTATCATTTTCTTCTTCCTTCCCCCTCTCCTGCCACCATCAATTGTCATCTCTTTCTCCCTTCCTCCGCTTCTTCTTTCTTCTTCCCTTCCTCCTAATCCGTATCCTCTCCTTCCTCCTTTTTCCCCTTCCTCATCCTCCTTTTCCTTCATCATCAACTTGCAGTTTATCCCTCCTCTTCGGCTATTCCTTCACTCACACCTCCACCTCTTTCCTCTTCTCTTTCCTCCTCCACCCTTTCCTCTTCTCTTTCCTCCTTCCCCTTTCTTCTTCCTCCTTCCTCTACATTTTATTTTCTCCCTGCTTATCAACTTGGCATCCTCTTAAACTGCCAATTCTTTCCTCCATCCTCTTCCGCCCCCTCCCCATCCTCTTCTCCAGGGCTGAGAAAATTTATTGTACATTATTTAGTTTTTTATTTGTTATTTTTTTGTTTTAACTAATGTCTGTGTTGTGTTTAATGTGGCTGAGATATGGCTCTCTCTCTCTCTCTCTCTCTCTCTCTCTCTTGTTTAACACACACAAAAAATAATAAACAAACACAAAAGATACTCACACACACACACACACACACAACACACACACACACACACACACACACACACACACACATAAATGTAATAATATTGTTGATCCTCGTGTAACGAGATGGTGGCCCAAGGGCCACCTAAGCGTTAATTTGTTAAAGGTGTAGAAGCTGTCGCCAACACAACAACCACACTCTAAGTTAACGAGCTGCATGAACAATGACCGGTGTCAAGGAACAGTCCGAGAAGACCGGACAACTCGTCAACAGCACTGGCTAACCGTTACCCCGAATACGATCCGCAAATCGATTAACATCCAGGTTCCCAATTACTGCTGGGTAGACAGAGGAAAATGATGTAAAGAAACTTGTCCATAGTTCTCCTGCCCGGGGGTCGAAACCTGGTCCGCTTGCTTGCGAGGCGAGAATGCTGACCATTGCACACACACACAC
>NW_024728387.1:0-14348 GCF_018991925.1 Homarus americanus | reverse complement strand
ACTTCCTTGCAACAATGACTGAGGCACAGGCAAGAACTTGGAATACTTTCTCTAATGTGGTGCGGAACTTCTTAGGGAACAAGAAAACGGACAACTATCAAGAAATTGTGGAAGAACTGCTCTTGAGTTTACAAGCACTTGGATGCAGAATGAGTATCAAGGTTCACTACTTACACAGTCACTTGGACGAGTTTCCAGAAAATCTGGGAGAAGTGAGCGAGGAGCAAGGGGAGCGCTTTCATCAAGACATTGAAGTAATGGAAGAACGTTACCAAGGTCGATGGGACTCGAACATGATGGCGGACTACTGCTGGAGTTTGATGAGAGACATTCCAGAAGCTGTACATAAGAGATCGGCCAAAAAGAGGAAGTTTATGTAACTGTAACTTGATCTTAATACTTGCACTATTTCTACCGTTCATTAATTGTTTTTTTTTTCACCCTTCAATGTTACATTTAAATATTATATGTGCATTAACTTTCCAATTTGATATTAAAAAATTTTTGGTTATAGAAAAATACAAATTATAATGCTGAAAAAATTTATGTGTACATGTTTAAACCGTCAATTTTGATCCGAAGGTGTACGTTTCCCAGCAAAAGTGCAATATGGTATATCTCAAAAACCTGATGTGATAGACAAAAACCAAATTCATATTTGGATTCTGCACCCCCAATTTACTTAAAATCCGTTTAAAAACCTTGTGCCAGAAAAATTGTGTTGACCTGTGTTATTTTACCTTCATTTGCATAACTATATGAAAATCGTGTTTAATTTAACTACATATTTTAAAAACCTTAAATTACATGTGGATCAGTCACTCCTCATTTGACACACTTACAGTGTAATACTTTGACCATCCCACCTGGGCACATGGAGGCCCACAGTAACTCTCACGGGGCAACATACGCACGAACACACAAGTTATGATATGAACCCTTCCAGGCTTCACGATCATTATCACGTTATGTTCATCATGCTCTGTATCTTGGTAACTAGTAATAGTATCAATACATGGAGGAAAATCTATATTAATATACTGTAATAGTGCATTTTATTGCAAACCGTATACAATCTCGTTTAAAGATTGGACGTAAGGGAAAGCACCAAACACACTGGAGTTACGAAATGAAAAACCGAAGCACATAGGAATGACAGACCTGACGTCGTGTGTAGGGAGGCCTGCCGTATCAGTGTGGACACGGTTGCTCAAAGGGTAAGTCGTATAAATCATCCTTGCATTTGTTGAGAAGAGTTAAATATATGCCATAAGCTTGTTGAACAGGCTTTGTGTGAAATATAACAGTCTATGACTGCTTTTAGTATCCTGGTGGTCCATAGGTAGCGTTCCCCGGTCACAGTCATGGGCTCGTGGGCCGTGGGCTCGAATCCTGGCGGGTTGAGGTGTTGATTGTATGCAGAAGTCCGCGTGCTTTATTGGGCTAATGAAATATATATATACATATATCTTGATAAAAATCACACGGGAAAAGGGAAACAACGGAGCACCTTAGCTTTCGTCTTTATTCAAGACATCTTCAGAGGCAACTGTGGATCTACATGAAATATACATATATATATATATAAATACATATATATATATATATATATATATATATATATATATATATATATATATATATATATATATATATATATATATATATATATATATATATATATATATATATATATATAAGAGTGAGTCACTGTGCAATCAGATTCAGATTCAGATTGCCCCGGAGGGGGCTAGTTTATTGGGCACCCCCTTACATCCTGTGCAAGGTGAAGCGCAGAAGCGTTTACAGTGCCCAACTGGGAAGCATGCGAAGTTCATGCTTGCCTTTATGACTCATGCATTAAGGGCGTGGAAGCCTGAAGGGTCATAGGTTTTGTCAGCAAGTTACATAAAGTGACAGAATGATGAGTGTGTGGGGGGAAAATTCCCGGTACATTTCATCTGTTTATAGCAAAGCGTGGCAGGTCCCTAATAATGTCAAGTGCCAGGCCAGTGACTAGGAGGAGGGATATCTGGTCAGGGAGGGAAGAGGTGTTGGTAACGGCTGGGGACCTGTAGGAGGAGGTCATAGGGCAAGTGAGGATGTAGTGAAGGAGGGTGTGAGAGTCGGGTTGGCCACAAAGTTTACAAACAGTGCGGCCAGGCTCAGGGTTGCCAATGTTCTCCCATAGGTACCTGTACCCTAGGCGCAGTCTCATGTATATAATGTGTTGAGATCGAGTCAGAGATTGATACTGTTTGTAGTGGCGGTTGGAGTCACCGGTTACAGCGTCATAGTGGCATAGTGTGACGCTACCCCGTTGTTTCAGGTCTGTCCATTTTACGTCGAATGTTTCTCGTTGTGTGGCGTGTATGCGAGATTTGAGATAATTCAGGGAGAGGGCGAGGGTGGTTTCAATATCTTCTTCTTGTGTCGCTTCTTTGGCAAGTCGATCAACAGTGTCACAGACAGTTATTCCTATATGTGACGAGATCCAAATAAACTTGACACGGATGTCATCAGTTTGTTCTAGATTGGCGACGGCGGCTAGGGTGTGTTGGGCGGCAGGGGAGGAAGGGGAGGGTAATTTGAGCCTCGCTAGCGCAGAAGTGCTGTCACTGATTAATTATCAGGAGGTTCCGGCGTTCAGTGCGAGCATAGGTCGCCCCCTCATGAATGCCCGCGAGGATGGCTATGCTTTCAGTGTCAGTGGAGGAGGCCCAGTCGTGGACCCTGATTTTCTTGCGGGCCTGGCGCTCAGGAATCCATACAGCTGCCCCAGCGCAGCCCAGCGTGGTGACAAACCCATCCCAGTAGACGAGCATAGGAGGGAGGTAGGTCGTAAAAGAAGAGGCGACATCATCAATCTGTTCAAGGCAGTTAAGTTTGAACATATACCTCAGTTGGGTGGATTTACCACCAGGGAAGGTGTGGACGACAACATCAACACACGGGGAGGTCCACGGCGGTAGAGGTGGATGAGTGTACTCGGGAGGGAGAGAGGTCGAGGGGGTGTAGAGGTGATAACGCAGGATGTCAGCAGCAGTGTGGACGGGCCAGTGTTGAGAGAGAGAGGGAGAGGTAATGGGGGCAGGCCGGCGCAGGAGGAAGTCAAGATGTGAGTTCAGTGAGCGAGACAGGGGAGTCGGTTTCTCACTGCGAAGGGGTTTAACACCAAGGATGGCATTGAGAGCAGTAATTCGATCGCAGACTGGAAGCAGGATCAGTTCACGCTGCATGACTTCTATTCTGGTGGTCATAGGGCAGCCGATGATGAGTCTCATCGCTCTGTTTTGGATTTTCTCTATGCTTTGTTTCTCGCGTTGGGAGGCAACTACAAGGACAGGGGAGGCATAATCTATGACAGCTCTGACGATAGCAATGTACATGAGGCGTAGGACCCTGACAGAGGCTCCTTTGAGGCCGTGAGTAAGGGACTGGAGGGGCCTCCTTCGTTGACGGCACTGGGAGATGACGTGGGCGGCGACAGCAGAGGTGGTGGCGCTGGTAGTGGCTCGCACGGGTAGACCAAGGTATGTAAGAAGCGGCAGACTTAACAGCATTAATGGTTACTTACACTGACCACGTTAACCCTTTCACTGCTGACGCCACTCTTACTATTTATTTAGCTAACGTCAGACGATATTATTCAGCAGAGAGACCTCTTGTACCCAAGTGGATAACTTCTAGTGACGGCGGTGTTAGTTGATAAACATGAACATTATTTATTTTATGCATAATTTTTCTTGTTACTTTTTTGTTGTTGTTTTAGTGCTTGTAGTTATGTATTTTTCTTCGGTAACGATTTGTTTTTCAAGTATTTCTTTACTAAATGATATAATTGTCTTGGTGAGTATCACACCATCGGTCGACGTCCAAACTTACGCCAAAAGACACGGTGCCGAATAGTATCCTCAACGCTGGAATCACAAAATCCTGCACAGAGACTCTAGGCCAAATCGAAGGAACGAATGGTAGAAAGATGAAACGTGTGAAACCCAAAAATTACCTGAACAACATAAGATACCTGAATTTTTAAATTTCGCAAAAACAAAGTATGGCGTAACTACTCATGGCGCGGCCCCTTCCGCTCATTCGACGATAACTCCCTGATTAATGACAAAGAAGAGCACTGTTATTCGTTACTCAACCAAAACACCTATGTAGATGTCCTGACTACCCAGGAGGTCCCTCAGCATCCATAGCTGACCCACCTCAGCTATCCTCCATCCCGTGATGGAGTATATGCTATCATGCATATGTAAAATAACAAAGCCACATCGCCAGATGATATCCCAGCCGAGGAGTACAAAGCAGGAGGACCTCTGTTTAACAGCCGTTCCCACTCCCTTGTGGATAATATATGGGAGAAGGAGGAAATCACACAAAATCTCGAAGACGTCTCCATCATCAATATTTATAAGAGCAAGGAAGACCGGCCAGACTGTGCTAACCGCGGGATCTCGCTGCTGTCCGGAGCTGGTGAGATTATCGATCGAATCCTCCTACACAGGCAGACTTTTCCCGAGGCAGAAAACTTCCGCCTAGATTCTCGATGTGGCTTTAAAACATAACGTGGCACCACTGACATGATCTTTGTTGCCCGCCAAATACAGGAAAAGTGCAAAGAATAGCGTCATGACTTGTACAGTCACCCACACTAGTGCGTTTGCAGGGGCCTGTCAGGTTTTGGGAAGTGTGGCAGCGCTGCATTTGGTTATAGAAAGCTTGCATTCGTAAACATACTGTTCAATCAAAGTAAAAAAAAAAAAATATTAAAACAAATATGTATCAATGTGAATATTTGTTGAGTGTATATATATATATATATATATATGCAAGTAAATCACTGTAGGAGCGCGTGATCTAGGTATATGCTGATAACCACAAGGAAAGAAGAAAACACGAAGTTCCCAAGCGCTTTCGTGTAATTCACATCTTCAGGGGTGAGTACAGACTAGAGAGAGAAATACAAACCAAGGTGTATAAATACAGAGGAGGGTGAGACCAGGTCCACAATGGTCAGGTATTAGGTAATGACCCTACTAATCTTTAAATAGCACACAACGGTTGGTGGTCAGGTCAGATGGTCAGGTGACCCGGCCTTCTCACCTGGTTACAAATCTTCTTAATTACAAAATTGTCCAGCTTGTACATGCCGTTACTCAAATTCATGTTGAATGCTTCTGTATGTTTAATAAGACTAGATTCTAGGATGTTCCTACTATCAATTGAATTACATGGTAATATTGAGGAGGCATTAGCCCAGTGGATTTGGTATGGCAATGGGTAATCCACTCTCACCTGTATTAAGCAACCTATATATGGAATTCTTTGAAAAGAAACTATTAAGTAATATTTTACCACCCTCAGCAGTCTGGTTTAGATATGTTGATGATGTATTATGTCTCTGGCTATGTAATGAGGACCTAAAAGCTTTCCTGCCACAACTTAACAACTTAGCCCCCTCGTTCAAATTCACTGTGGAATTAGAGCAAGACTGTAAATTGCCATTCCTAGACTGTCTGATACACAGAATAGGTAACACTTTTAAGTTCAGTATTTATAGAAAACCAACTAATGTGTGTTCATACATTCATTATTATTCTGCCCACCATAATAAAGTCAAACAGTCAGTATTTTCAACAATGTTTTTACGTGCCTTGAGAATTTGCAGTCCGGAATTCATCGATGAGGAATACAAATATATATATAATATTGGCTCAAACCTTAAATACCCTAGATCTTTCATAGACAAATGCTTAAACATTACTAAGAAAACTTTTTATAGAACTGATCCCAAGCCCACCCATGACCATAAGAATATCTTAATATTACCATTTCACAAAAATTTCTCACACATTCCTGCACAGCTAAAAACCTGGAACGTCAATGTGGCATTTAAAAACTCATGCACTGTTAAACAAATGTTAATCAAGAACTCCCCCAACAACAGAATTGGTTGCATTTATAAAGTTCCTTGCAAGGAATGTAATATGTTTTACTTAGGCCAGCCAGGTAAAGATCTTGCAACTAGAATTAAACAACACAAATACAGTGTTAGGACAGGCCAGGAATCCAATGCTCTGTTTGTTCATTTGAGGGATAACAAGCATTGCATTGACTGGGATAATGCCTCCTCAATATTACCATGTAATTCAATTGATAGTAGGAACATCATAGAATCTAGTCTTATTAAACATACCGAAGCATTCAACATGAATTTGAGTAACGGCATGTACAAGCTGGACAATTTTGTAATTAAGAAGATTTGTGATCAGGTGAGAAGGCCGGGTCACTTGACCATCTGACCTGACCACCAACCGTTGTGTGCTATTTAAAGATTAGTAGGGTCATTACCTAATACCTGACCATTGTGGACCTGGTCTCACCCTCCTCTGTATATATACACCTTGATTTGTATTACTCTCTCTAGTCTGTACTCACCCCTGAAGATGTGAATTACACGAAAGCGCTTGGGAACTTCGTGTTTTCTTCTTTCCTTGTGGTTATCAGCATATACCTAGATCACTCGCACCTACAGTGATTTACTTGCATATATAAATATATATATATTTTTTTTCATTAGCCCAATAGCACGCGGACTTCTACATACAATCACCACCTCAACCAGCCAGTATTCGAACCCACGGCCCACTAGCCCATGACTGTGACCGGGGAACGCTAACCGCTGGACCACCAGCGGTTAGCGTTCCACGGCTAGTGGGCCGTGGGTTCGATTCCTGGCGGGTTGAGGTGCTGATTATATATATATATATATATATATATATATATATATATATATATATATATATATATATATATATATATATATAAATAATTAGAAATGCATTAAATACATTGTTATTACATGGTATCTTTTGCCTAGTGAACTGAGGTATAGCAAGGTGAAGTTGCGTAAAAAGAATGTGGAATGGAAGGAAAGACAGGTGCCCCTGTACCTACAGTAATGGTTTCTGTGAATGATGAACTATTAACAATCAGTTTAATGTTAAGATTATATCTATTATTTTCCTAGTCTGCCATATTATGCAGATAACACTCATCCTGTTCATGTTAAACTTTGGCCAAAGATGTGAAAAAGAGGACGTTTTAGGTTAATTGCAGTAATTCTTTATTCACTTGTTCTTGTTGCTTGCTAGAACAATCTACTATACTATACTAATAAAGTAAATAAAACATGTAATAATAATAACAATAATAATAATAATAATAATAATAATGCTTGCAATCTGTCTCAGCATCCGAGGTGCATGTCACGTCTGGTTGTGTATGGATGGCGAACTGTAAATGAAAATAGGACTTTTTCTAAGCACAGCTAATTCCCTTTCTATAAGTTATATCTATTTCATTACCTGTACAAGAATCAGGGACAAGCGAGGGGTTTGAATTGACTGATCATTGATAATAATTAACATACCGTAGGTAGTGAGAAGTAGGCAGCTACCAAACAGGGAGGTACTACCGCCTGGGAAGATATTGGAAGCATAATGTGTTGTCTAATGGTAGACCCTGCTGCCATATGGCATCACGAAATTTGTCGCCAAGTCTGAGGTTGCTCATCTGTCTTTCTGCCTCACTTACACACAATTGCAGGGTATCAATTGTCTTTCTTACTATTGACAATACAATATATGCAGTATATAACCTTTCTCACTCTTGATCTATTTTATTATTTCTATTCTTTTATTCTCCTATGATATCAGTTGACCATAATATTAAAGAGGGGCCTTCTCTGATGGGTCCTACTGGTCCAATTGACGTCACCGCGATTGCTGGAGGATCGTCTTTTTCACACTTCATTTTTCAACATTCGCGGCCTGAGATCTAATTTTTCTTCTGTGTAGCACAATTTATTAACCTCTTCCCCTGGCCTCTTACTTATATATATACATTTTTTACTAATATCTGAACTTCAACTGACCAAAGTAGCTTCACCCAAACCTTTTTAAGTTTCCACCTACAACCTTTATACCTTTTCCCATTGTAAGGGAGGTGTATGCACCTCCTGCAACACACGTACACCTATAGCATCTCTATCATTACTTCAAGGAATCGTTGTAAGGATATTTTTCGTAGGACCAGGAGGAATTTTATTAAAAGAAAGACCGCTGACCTGACTAACTCTTCATCGAGTAACTCCTTCTGGTCCTTAACCAAAAACAACTGTAATAACTTCAGTACTCTCTCCTTTTCTCCTTTTTCCGACCTGATAACTCTATAGCCAACTTTCCCCCTGATAAAGTTTATCTCTATGGCATCTTTTTCTCCTCTAGCTCTACCTTAGAAGATTCGAACTCTATCCCTCCTACTCAACCTATGCACTTTCCTATAATCTCCACTCGTACGGTGTATGCTGAAATTCTGGCCACTGTGCTTGCTCGCCTCTTTCGCCTTTGCCTCAAAACCCAAACTTTTCCCTCTTCTTAGATGCATGCCTCGCTGCAGCCCATCTCTCTAACTATCGCCCCATTGCCCTAACTCTATGATTTTCGAAACTATATTAAACTCTCATTTTCTCTGTCACCTTCAACGCCTATCTCTTTTGTCGGATCACCAGTATGTTTGTCGCCAGGCGAGATATACTGGTGATCTACACTCCTACTTCACCCATCTTTGGTCATCCTCTCTTAGGGATTGTGGGGAAACTTTCGTAGTGGCCCTCGGCATCTCCAAAGCATTTGATTGGGTATGGCACAAGTCTTTGCTTTCCAAACTTCCCTCTTATGGTTTCTCTCCCCCAATATTTGCTTCTAATTTCTGGCTTCCTTGAGAACCGATCCATGGCAGTTGTTGTCGAGGGATCGATCTCTCGCTTTTTCTCTACCAATAGTGGTGTCCCACAGTGTTCTATTCATTCTCCTATTTTTTTCCTTAGTTTTTCCAATGATTTATTTCACACTATGACTAATTCTATCCATTCTTACGCTGATGATTTTACTCTTCACTCTTCTTCACATTTTTCCCTTTCCCCTAATTCTCAAACTAGATCTGTTTCTAGAGCTGATATCATTTCATCTGTCAATACGGATCTGTGCAGCATCTCCGAATGGGGAGGTAGAAACTTGGTTAAATTCATTAGTAATAAAACACAGTAATTAACAACTACAGTTTCCAAATTAGATGATCTTCCTTCAATCACATTTCGGGACTCAATCATTCTGCCAAATTTTAAATAGATATGTTAGGCCTCACCATTTCCTGTAATACGTCGTGGAAGACACACATCCACAACATTGCTGAAGCTGCCTCCCGAAAGCTGGGAATGCTGCACAGATGCAGGTGGTTACATCACTCCTGAGCAGTTGCTTCAAGTTTATAAGGAATTCATTCGACCTAACTTGGAGTACTGCTCCCATATCTGGGGTGGCTCTTCTTCTGTCCATCTGCCAGATAAGGTGGACTCAAAAGTATTTCGTCTTATTAACTATCCTCCTTTAGTTGACAATATCTCTTCTTTTTCTTTTCACCGCTTTGTTGCTTCACTCTCTCTCTTCAAAAGATAGCGAAGTCTTTAAACTGCTAAGAGAACATAGGGGCACGGGGGTGGAGGAGACTGCAGTGGGAGCGGGTAAACAAGGCGAAAGATTACAGGGAAATAGTGTTAGGAATGATGACAAAACTAAATTAGACAGGGAGTTTAAAACTAAACGCGGTAAGGGTAGGACTCAGAACACGACTAACTTAAATGTATACTACGCGAACAGTAGAAGTATGAGAAACAAAATGGATGATATTAAGGCCTTGGTATGTACCGAAGAAATCGATATAATTGCATTCACTGAAACATGGATCAACCTAGACACACGTGAATTACCAGTCGAATACCAAATTGCGGGTTACAAACTGTTCCATACCGATAGGCAGACCAGGAAAGGAGGCGGAGTAGCAATCTATGTTAGGGATAATCTGAAGTGTGAAATAAATAAGGAAATAAAAACTGAGAGGAATACAGAAATAATTTGGATAGAATTAAGCGACGGTCGGGAAAAATTAATCACAGGAGTAATATATAGACCCCCCAATCTTGATAGCGTCAATGAGCGACTTATCTGGGATGAAATGCGCAGGGCTTCCATACACAACAAAGTCTGTATAGTAGGCGACTTTAACCTTGGCCAAATAGATTGGACTGTCCTTACGGGTAACTCAGAATCAGAGGATTTTCTCGAGACGATCCAGGACTGTTTCTAAGTCAACATATAACCGAACCCACACGGGGTAATAATATACTGGATTTAGTTCTGTCGAACAGAGAAAACCTCATTAGCAATGTCGAGGTAGGGAACGAACTTGCAAACAGCGATCACAAAGAAATTCGATTCCAGTTAGATTTTCAGGGCAGACGTAAGGAAAATTCCACTAAAGTACCAGATTTCAGAAGGGCAAACTTTGACAGTTTAAAGAGGCAGCTGAGAGAGGGGGTGTCGCGCTTGGCCGTGAACCTGACAGATGACACCGACCTGATAACGAGATCTGAGATTGCCGAGTTCCACGACAATTTAAATAGTGAGTTACTTAATGCACAAAGGCAGAACATACCATACAAAAACTCAGATCAGACAACAATGACCCTAAATGGATAAATAATTATTTAAAGAACATCATTGGCCAAAGGAAGGCTATAGGTAGAAGGATAAATCGTGGCGAAATTCACCTCCGGGACTATTATAGGGTATTGGCGAGTAGGGTTAAAACCGAGATAAGGAAAGCAAAGAGGAATAATGAGGTAAGGATAGCAAGGGAGGCGAAGACAAACACCAAAGGATTCTACCAAATGTATCAAACTAAAACACGAGAAAAGATTGGACCAATACGGTCAGACTCCGGCGAGCTCACTGATAACGACGGAGAAATGAGCAATAATTTGAATAAATATTTTTCAACAGTTTTCACCAACGAAAATTTAAACATGATACCCGAGGCACCGACTCTATTCAGAGATAGTGAAGAAAACAAATTAAGTGAGATAGTAGTGACTAGTAACGATGTTAGTAAGCAAATAGACAAACTAAAGCCTAATAAGTCACCTGGTCCCGATGAGATATTTGCCAGAGTATTAAAGGAAAGTAAGGAAGAGCTTAGTATGCCCTTAGCAAAGTTGTTTAACATGTCCTTAAAAACAGGTGTAGTACCAGAATCCTGGAGGATAGCGAATGTAATACCGATTTTCAAGAAGGGGGATAGATCACTATCCTCTAACTACCGCCCAATCAGTCTAATATCAATAGTAGGCAAATTACTGGAAGCAATCATCTCAAACTCTATTCGAAATCACCTGGAGAAGCACAGATTGATCAATGATTCCCAACATGGCTTCACAAGCGGACGCTCTTGCCTAACTAATCTATTAACATTCTTTTCATCAGTTTTCGAATCGGTGGACGAGGGGCACAATTATGATGTGGTATATCTCGACTTTAGCAAAGCCTTCGACAGAGTCCCCACGAAAGACTAATTAGAAAGGTAGGTCATGGCATCAAAGGTGATATCCTTAAATGGATTAGGCCTAAGTTACAGGACAGGAAACAGCGAGAGCATTACCCACTAAGTCCCATTGAGTATCACACAAGTGGAGTTCCCCAAGGCTCAGTACTGGACCATTATTGTTTATTATATACATAAACGATTACAGATATCGGCATAGACAGCAACATAGTAAATTCTGCTGGATGACACTAAAATAGGAAGTGTCATCAAATCTGACGAGGACTCGGCAAAACTACAGAAGATTCCAAACAAATTTTCTGAATGGTCTGAAATGGCAGATGAAATTCAATGTCGACAAATGTAAAGTACTCAGTATAGGAGATGCAAACAGGGAAACCAGGATTCCAGATGAACAACGAGATGCCATAGAGAAATCCGACTGCGAGAGAGATTTAGAGTAATGATAGCAGGGAACCTTAAGCCAAGTAAACAATGTTTTTGCTCGTAACAAGGCTAATAAAGTACTTGGGTTCATACAAAGGAGTGTTAGTTACAAGACTAGCGAGGTCATCCTAAAACTGTATCTTGCTCTGTGAGACCACACCTGGATTACGCAGTTCAGTTCTGGTCACCGTATTACAGAATGGATATAGAATCCTTGGAAAGAATTCAGAGGAGAATGACAAGACTAATCCTGGGCATTAGGAACCTTGAGTATAGAGACAGGTTAAAGCATCTTAATTTGCACTCCCTCGAGAGACGTAGAGCGAGGGGCGACCTGATAGAGGTGTATAAGTGGAAGACAGGGCTAAACAAAGGACATTGTTAAAGGGGTACTCAAACTATCCAACCAGGAGCGAACTCGCAACAATGGTTTTAAATTAGACAAATTTAGATTTAGGCGTGAAATAGGTAAACACTGGTTTGGAAACAGAGTAGTGGATGAATGGAACAAGTTACTAAATATCATCATTAACTCGAATACGCTGAATTGCTTCAAACATAGGTTGGATGCTCATATGAGCAATAGGGGTTGGGTGTAAACGGGACTGCCCAGTATGGGCCAATAGGCCCGCTGCAGTTTCCTACATTCTTATGTTCTTATGTTCTTTTAAAGGTAATTTAACGGGCAATGTTCTGTGGATTTGGCATCACTTGTACAGCGGGTAAGGCCGTTGGCTGGTAACGTTCGTCTTGCCCGCGGTTCCCACCGTTTTTTTGTGGATGTCGGTCACATTAGAATAACCCGTTAAAGTACATTCTTCTATCCTCACACAGCCAAATGTCGAATGCTCTGCCTTCGTCTGTGTTTCCATAGCCAAACAACCTGTCACACTTCAAAAAGCTGGTTTTCCGGCACCTTCGTGGTATTTCTGTTTACTCCTTTTTTTTTTAGCCCCCCTGGCCCCGTTGTAGGTCGATGACCTATGCCCGGGTGGGCTCTTCCCGTAAAAAAAAATCAGTGTTCGACACTTGCGTCAATTAAGAATTTGAGTAAAGGTATGTACAAACTGGATAATTTCGTAATTAAGAAGATTTGTAAGCAGGTGAGAATGTTGGGTCTTCTTACCCTTTGACCTGACTACGGACTGCTGCTGTGCTTATGAAGATTAGTAGGGTTACTGCCAAGTGACCGGACCATTGTGGACACTCACTGTCCCCTTGGGACTTGATCTCACTCTCCTCTACTGTTTATAATATATGCCTTGCTATGTATTTCTTGTTAGTCTGTACTCACCCCTGAAGATGTGAATTACACGAAAGTGCTTGGGAACTTCGTGTTTTCTTGTTTCCTTGTGGTTATCAGCATATATATATATATATATATATATATATATATATATATATATATATATATATATATATATCTATTTCTCCATTTATCTATCTATCTATATATACAAGAGAGAGAGAGTATATATATATATATATATATATATATATATATATACACACACACATGCTCAAAGTACAGGTCAATATATTAATAATAAATAATAATAATAATAATTATAATAATTATAATAAGTATTATTATTATTATTATTGTTATTATTATTATTATCATTATTATTATTATTATTACCTATTAATATTAATAATATAAATACTATTAATAATATCATTAATTCTATTAATAATATTATTATTAAACATATAATTAATATTATAATCAATACTATTATTAATATTAATATCAATATTGTTCATAATTTATCAATAATAATATTATTAATATTAATAATAATAATAATAATATTAATATTATTATTATTATTATTATTATTAAACATATTATTAATATTACTATCAATACTATTTTAATATTTATATCAATATTATTAATAATTTATGAATAATAATATTATTAATAATATTTATAATAATATTACTATTAATAATATCATTAATAATAATATTATTAATAGTATTATTCATATTATTATTATTAATATGAATAATAATAATAATAATGATAATAATAATAGTAGTAATAATAAAGATGATTATATTATTATAAATAATAACAATAGCAATAACAATTATAATAATAAATATAATAACAACAATAACAACAATAACAACAATAACAATAATAACAATAATAACAACAATAATAATAATAATAATATTAATAATAATGGTAATAATAATAACAATTATAATAATATTAATAATATTAATAACAATAAAGTACCTTAAAGAAATGCAAAAAATAAAAAAGATCCATGGTGAGAAACGATATACAGTATGTATTGTGATGTTCCTTCTTGCTACCCACAACATTGAGGAAAGGCAAAGTTGACAAGTAAAAATAGAGAGTGAATAATCTAAGGGTTGATATACGTGGATGCAGCAAGTAAGGAACAGACACACAAGAATCAATGTTTGTGACA
>NW_024728386.1:40000-69593 GCF_018991925.1 Homarus americanus | reverse complement strand
CCGGGCTACGTATTGCTCTATTAGTCAGGTCAGGAGAGGCGGACGTTTTGGTAAGGTGATCGTCTTTGATGCGGTGTAAATAAATAATGTTTGGATGACCTGAAGATTAGTCACCCCAGCTTATTTGACCTGATGATTAAACACCCCGATGCTACCTAGGGGGTTAGGTTAGGTTAGGTTAGGTTAGGTTAGGTTAGGTTTGGAGGGTCCTAACCTAACCTAACCTTCACACATGTTTACAGCCGCTGCCACCACCAGTAAACAATGGACGGTCTTGGTGCGCTCATAAATCCTCTCAGAATCCATCCACCAAGAATCCGGCCACGCTTACAAAGACCTCCAACATGGTGGACCTCCAAATGGGTGGACCAACATGGTGTGGACCTCCAACATGGTGTGGACCTCCAACATGGTGTGGACCTCCAACATGGTGTGGACTCAACATGGGGACCATGGCGTGGGACCTCCAACATGGTGTGGACTCCAACATGGTGTGGGACCTCCAACATGGTGTGGACTCAACATGGTGTGGACCTCCAACATGGCGCGGACCTCCAACATGGTGTGGACTTCCAACATGGTGTGGACCTCCAACATGGCGCGGACCTCCAACATGGTGTGGACCTCCAACATGGTGTGGACCTCCAACATGGTGTGGACCTCCAACATGGCGCGACCTCCAACATGGTGTGGACCTCCAACATGGTGTGACCTCCAACATGGCGTGGACCTCCAACATGGTGACTTCCAACATGTGGACCTCCAACATGGTGTGGACCCCAACATGGTGTGGACCCCAACATGGTGTGGACCTCCAACATGGTGTGGACTTCCAACATGGTGTGGACCTCCAACATGGTGTGGACCTCAACATGGTGTGGACTCCAACATGGTGTGGACCTCCAACATGGCAGACCTCCAACATGGTGTGGACTTCCATGGTGTGACCCCAACATGGCGCGGACCTCCAACATGGTGTGGACCTCCAACATGGTGTGGACCTCCAACATGGTGTGACCTCCAACATGGTGTGGACCTCCAACATGGTGTACTCCCAACATGGTGTGGACCTCTCAACATGGTGTGGACTCCAACATGGCGCGGACCTCCAACATGGTGTGACTTCAACATGGTGTGGACCTCAACATGGCGCGGACCTCCAACATGGTGTGGACCTCCAACATGGTGTGGACCTCCAACATGGTGTGGACCTCCAACATGGCGCGGACCTCCAACATGGTGTGGACCTCCAACATGGTGTGGACCTCCAACATGGCGTGGACCTCCAACATGGTGTGGACCTCCAACATGGTGTGGACCTCCAACATGGTGTGGACCTCCAACATGTGACCCCACATGGTGGACCTCCAACATGGTGTGGACTTCCAACATGGTGTGGACCTCCAAAATGTGTGACCTCCAAATGGGTGGACCTCCAACATGGTGTGGACCTCCAACATGGCGCGGACCTCCAACATGGTGTGGACTTCCATGGTGGACCTCAACATGGCGCGGACCTCCAACATGGTGTGGACCTCCAACATGGTGTGGACCTCCAACATGGTGTGGACCTCCAACATGGCGCATCTCCAACATGGTGTGGACTCCAACATGGCGTGGACCTCCAACATGGTGTGGACCTTCAACATGGTGTGGACCTCCAACATGGTGTGGACCTTCAACATGGTGTGGACCTCCAACATGGTGTGGACCTCCAGCATGGCGCGGACCTCCACATGGTGTGGACCTCCAACATGGCGTGGACCTCCAACATGGTGTGGGACCTCCAACATGGTGTGGACCTCCAACATGGCGCGGACCTCCAACATGGTGTGGACCTCCAACATGGTGTACCTCCAACATGGCGCGGACCTCCAATGTGTGGACCTCCAACATGGTGTGGACCTCCAACATGGCGTGGACCTCCAACATGGTGTGGACCTCCAACATGGTGTGGACCCCCAACATGGTGTGGACCTTCAACATGGTGTGGACCTCCAACGTGGTGTGGACCTCCAACATGGCGTGGACCCCCAACACACCCTGTACCCCCAACACACCCTGTACCCCCCAACACACCCTGTACCCCAACACCACCCTGCACCCCCAACACACCCAGTACCCCCAACACACCCTGTACCCCCACCACACCTGTACCCCCAACACACCCTGTACCCCCAACACACCCTGTATCCCCAACACACCTGTACCCCAACACACCCTGTACCCCAACACACCCTGTACCCCCAACACACCCTGTACCCCAACACACCCTTACCCCCAACACACCCTGTACCCCCCAACACACCCTGTACCCCCAACACACCCTGTACCCCCAACACACCCTGTACCCCCAACACACCTGTACCCCAACACACCCTTACCCCAACACACCCTGTACCCCCAACACACCCTGTACCCCCAACACACCCTGTACCCCCAACACACCCTGTGCCCCAACACACCCTGTACCCCAACACACCCTGTACCCCAACACACCCTGTACCCCAACACACCCTGTACCCCCAACACACCCTGTATCCCCAACACACCTGTATCCCCAACACACCCTGTACCCCCAACACACCCTGTACCCCAACACACCTTGTACCAACACACCCTGTACCCCCAACACACCCTGTATCCCCAACACACCCTGTACCCCAACACACCCTGTATCCCCAACACACCTCTGTACCCCCAACACACCCTGTTCCCCAACACACCCTGTACCCCAACACACCCTGTACCCCCAACACACCCTGTACCCCAACACACCCTGTACTTCAACACACTGTTCAACACACCCTGTACCCCCAACACACCCTGTACCCCCAACACACCTGTACCCCAACACACCCTGTACCCCCTGCCCCCAACACACCCTGTACCCCCAACACACCTCTGTACCCCCAACACACCCTGTACCCCCAACACACCCTACCCCCCAACACACCCTGTACCCCCAACACACCCTGTACCCAACACACCCTGTACCCCAACACACCCTCTCTGTCCCCCAACACACCCTGTACCCCAACACACCCTGTACCCCCAACACACCCTGTACCCCCAACACACCCTGTACCCCCCAACACACCCTGTACCCTAACACACCCTGTACCCCCAACACACCCTGTACCCCCAACACACCTGTGCCCCCAACACACCCTGTACTAACACACCCTGTGCCTCAACACACCCTGTACCCCCACACCCTGTACCTCACACACCCCTGGCTCAACACACCCTGTACTCTCAACACACCCTGTACCCCCAACACACTTTCTGTGCCTCAACACACCCTGTACCCCCAACACACCCCGCCTTCAACACACCCTGTACCTCAACACACCCTGTACTCTCAACACACCCTGCCTCAACACACCCTGTGCCCCCAACACACCCTGTACCCCCAACACACTTGTACTCTAACACACCTCTGTGCCCTCAACACACCCTGTACCCCCAACACACCCTGTATATAGTTATAAATTCATACAAACAATTTATACCAGGAGGGAAAAACTCGTTCCTCGGGTAGAATAAATTAATGAAATAATAAGAATACCGAGACGAGGCGCCTCAGGTCAACCCAGCTGAGGGTGGGGGCAGGGTGGAGGAGGCAGGGGTGGAGGAGGCAGATGGAGGAGGCAGGGATGGAGGAGGCAGGATGGAGGAGGCAGGGTGGAGGGGCAGGGTGGAGGGGCAGGGTGGAGGGCAGGGCGGAGGGGGCAGGGGTGGGGGCAGGATGGAGGAGGCAGGGCGGAGGGGCAGGATGGAGGAGGCAGGGTGGAGGAGGCAGGGGTGGAGGCAGGATGGAGGAGGGGCAGGTGGAGGAGAGAAAAGGACACAGGGTGGAGGGTGGAGGAGGGGAGGGAAGGTGGAGGGTGGAGGAGGCAGGATGGAGGAGGCAGGGTGGGAGGAGGCAGGGTGGAGGGCAGGGTGGAGGGGGCTGGGTGGAGGGGGGCAGGGTGGGAGGGAGGGGAGGAGGTGGAGGAGGGGAGGAGGGGTGGAGGTGGAGGAGGCAGGGTGGAGGGAGGGTGGAGGAGGCAGGGTGGAGGGGCAGGGTGGAGGGAGGCAGGGGTGGAGGAGGCAGGATGGAGGAGGCAGGATGGAGGAGGCAGGGGTGGAGGGAGACAGGGTGAGGAGGCAGGGGTGGGAGGAGGCAGGGTGAGGCAGGGTGGAGGAGGCAGGGTGGAGGAGGCAGGGTGGGAGGAGGCAGGTGAGAGGGGGGGATGGAGGGAGGCAGGATGGAGGACGCAGGGTGGAGGAGGCAGGGTGGAGGGGGCAGGGTGGAGGGGGCAGGGTGGGAGGAGGCAGGGTGGAGGGGCAGGGAGGAGGCAGGGCGGGAGGGGCAGGATGGAGGAGGCAGGGTGGAGGAGGCAGGGGTGGAGGGGGCAGGATGGAGGAGGCAGGGTGGAGGAGATAGAGAAAAGGACACAGGGTGGAGGGTGGAGAGGGGAGGGAGGTGGAGGAGGCAGGGTGGAGGAAGACAAATTGGAAGACACGGTAAGTAATGAAGGAAATGGACCAATCACATTATACCATTAAAACTAAACGATTTCTGATTGGTTAATTGATTCAGGACTGTGATTGGCTTAAGAGGTAACTATGCCATTACATAACGTAACCATCCGTGTTATGTGAGATAAGTTTTGTTCAACATTAATACGAATAAAACAAATTGAACTGACCAATCACGTTCTTACTACACTTAAAACGATTCATGATTGGTTAGTCGAGTTGTTGTTATTCTTATTTTATACATATTATAGTAGTAGGAGGTAGTAGTAGTAGTAGTAGTAGTTGTTGTAGTAGTAGTAGTAGTAGTAGTAGTAGTGTTAAATTAGGTTGGATTAAGGATTACATTTGGTTGGGTTAGGTGAGGGTGGTTAATCTTCAGGTGATATAAGCCGGTGTCTAATCTTCATGTGATCTATGTAAGGCTGTGTGCTCCACCCCCCAACCCCTCACCTCCATCACCCCCTTGTAGGTTCCTGGGGATACCAGCTTGTCAGTGTAGTGTTTACATGACCTCACTCAGCCCTCTCTCCTCCCTCCATCACCAATCCCACCCCCCATCACTCCATCTCATCCCCTCTCCATCACTCCCTGTCCTTCCCTCTTTCTTCACTCCCTTCCTCCTCCTTCTTTACTCCCTCTTCTACTCCTTCATCACTCTCCCTCCCTCTTTCACTCCCTCCTCTCTTTTTACTCCTCTTCTACTCCTTCATCACTCCCTCCCTTTCCCTCTTCTTCACTCCCTCCTTTATTCTCTTCTACTCCTTCATCACTCCCTCCCTTCCCTCCCTCCTTCTTTATTCCCTCTTCTACTCCTTCATCACTCCCTCCCTTCCTCTTCACTCCTTCTTCCTTCCCTCCCCGGAAGTCACACGCCAGGGGTCCTACCATGAAGGAACCTGCTCTCCTCGGCCTTTTACCTCCCTATAAGATCCTGCTTCCTGGATGGGCGTGGACGGTGGAGGGGGGCGTGGGCGGGTAGTGTGGGCGGGTGATAGTAGGAGGGTGGTGGTGGTGGTAGGAAGCAGGCGAGTGTGGCGGTGGGCGGGAGTTTAGCTGTAGTGGGCGTGGTAGTGGTGGGTGGGTGGATTGAGAGACCACGCCCATCGAATCATCGGTAGGTCGCCCACACTCCCAACCCCTTCCCCTCGTCACCCTTCCTTCCTCCCCTCTCTCCTCCTCTTTCATCTTTTCTCCCTTTTTCCTTCTTTCCTAAGTTACCCCCTACAGCAGGTCTGTCCACAGTTTTAAAGACAAAGTTAAAATTTGGTAGGGAGGTGCGGAGGCCTAGGGATGGTCGTGCACTGTCTCCTGGGTAACTCAGCTAACAACAACAACAACAATAACAATAATAATAATAATAATAACAATAACAATAATAATAATAACAATAATAATAATAATAATAATAATAATAACACACACACACACAAGTGACCCCTGTACAGTATATACCAGTAGTTCTCAACCTTGTTTGCCCCATGCACCCTTTCACCATATGTCAGAATGTCATTCTCCTTTCCAAGATTGTCTGCCTAAAAAGTGCATTCCAAATAATATGCATATAATACTAAAGTCTTATTTTTCCATATTAGTACATATACATTTACAATTTTACATGGATTATTTTTATAGTGGAGTTTTACAAATGAAATGCCAATTGAAAATGTTGATGGATTTATAAACTTGAATAAAAGTAAAATAGTTTTTTATAATGAATTACTTAACAGACCAAACTGAAGCATAATGTAATAAACAAAAGTTCAATAGAATACCAGGATATTGTAAATTTGTAATTAATTTTATTCGGATGAAGATTACAGTCAATGAGAAACCTGTGATTGTTTTTCTTCGCCAATTCTGGGATACGTGAGAGTGCTTGAAAGGGCACAACGCAGGTCATTTTTACTCCTAATCTACACGTTGCTTCGTTTTAATTTGCAACAGAGTTTAAAAGCCTGACTCACAAAGATATGTCGACACAAACGAAGCAATGCACGGATAGTTCTTTCTGCCACTTTTGGTAGGAATCGCACATCAAGGGCCAAATTCTGTGATTGATTTCTCATCGAACATATCTCTTGCTCCCGAATCAGTTTCCTCTCCCTGAAAACCTGAATTTGGGGAATTCCCTGTTGAGAACCCCCCCTGGTATAACCTGCAATCAATGACCACCTCCCGCCCTCAACCTATATAAAGAAGATTCAATCGTTTATAACGGTGTGTGTGTGTTAATGTGTGTGTAATAATGTTTCTATCCTGCTCTTCACACACAATAAACAATGGGTCAGTGGATGATCTTAAACTTTCATTTATATAAGAGCGGAGTTTGGTGCAGGTAGTAGATGCAATGACCCCAAGTTCTAGTAGAACCATTCAATGATTTCAGTTAACAGCCCAGGTTAAACAGTTTAAATTCCAAACAGACCCCAAGTTCAAACAGACCCCAGAGATTATAATAGACTAACAGAAAGTTCTGTGAGCTTTAAGTTCAAATATAAATTTAAGTTTAAATGAGCCCCAAGTTCAAGCAGGCCCCCAAGTTCAAACAGACCCCCAGGTTATAAATAGACCCCAAGTTCTAACAGACGCAAGTTCCAAACAGACCCCAAGTTCAAACAGACCCCAAGTTCAAACAAACCCCAAGTTCAAACAGACCCCAGGTTATAATAGGTACAAGTTCTAACAGGCCCCAAGTTCAAGCAGACCCCAAGTTCAATAGTTCCCAAATTCAAACAGACTAGTTATAATAGACCCCAGGGTCCAAGCAGACCCCAAGTTCAAAACAAACCCCAAGTTCAAACAGACCCAAGTAAGTTCAAACAGACCCCAAGTTCAAACAGACCCACAGAGTTCAACACCCCAAGTTATAATGGGCCCAGGACATGAGCCCAGTTCGGCAACTTGAAGGATTGAAACAGACTGAACCTAACAAACTAGCTGAGCAGGGCGCCAGGTTCAGCCAGACCTGATTCCTAATCATTAATCAAGAATACAATAATTGGCGCGTGAGATTATACGGGTTATGTTGGTGCCAGACAGAGTGATGATCCAGGAGGTAATTAAGTCGGGCCACGACTTAATTAAAACGAACCGCGAGTTTTTTGGGGTCAGACAGGTGAGGAGTAAACAAGGTGGTGGTCAAGATGTAACAAAATTAATGCAAACAACAGCTAAATGGCAAAACAAGGTGAAGTAAATGATAAACATCAATATCAGTAATGTTTATATAGACAACAATAGGTAAGTGACGTATAGATTATGGTAAAGCAGTAGTATTGTGTGTTAATGATAGTAATATTGTGTGTGTCGTTATGCACATTCACCCACCCTACTGTTCACACACACACACACCTATAAACCACCACACTGGCTACACACTAATAAACATACACACAATCAAACGCCACACAAACCGCTGGCGACGACACTCAAACTGGCAAAAACTTTAAAAACACATACCACACGGCATCAATTCGTTTGACGGGCCAGTTGACCATCTGACGCTCTCAATGTATCCACCCACCACGACCACCTGTCTTGAGCTGCACTTTTGGTCATATACTAACTTTTGCCTGTCGTCTTGAGCCTAAACACACCACACCATCACCAGGGCTGCTTTTTGATCCTTAGGCCTGCACCTGCAAACCTTACAAGGTCTTGAAATTTTTCTACAAACGCCCTGATCTTGGCCTACGCACTTACCTGATTTGACCTACACTACTTACCGCCGTCTTGAGCTACTGTGGGCGCCCTGATCTTGGGCATTCACACTGCCCTGGTGTGGTACCACTGGCATGGCCTGGTGGCAGGCTGCACACCCACAGTCTTAGGCCTACACTGTACCCCTGGTCTGAGCTACCTTGTTTTCCCCCTGATCTTAGGCCTACACCACCTAGCTTTACCATGGTCTGGGCTGCCACTGCTTCCCTGATCTCAAGCCACCAACCCTGATCTGCAGGCTGCTCCTGGTCTTGGGCCTACATTTCAAACACCACTGAGTCTTGTGTTGCACTGTGCCCTGATCTTGAGCCACCTAGCACCCACCAGATCTTAGCCTACTTGCTGCCACAGTCTTGAGCCTACACACCAACGCCCACAGTCTTGAGCCTACCACCTACAAACGCCCACAGTCTCTTAGGCTACACCAACAACCACCGTCTTAGGCTACACCTACCATTTTGATCTTAGGCCTACACTGCTTGCCTGATCTTAGGCCTACACACACCCACGCCCACCAGTCTTAGGCCTACTGCCTGGCTCCTACCAGTCTCTTGGCCCTACTTTTTGGTGTTGGGCTGCACACGCCCAGTCTTAGGCCTACACCTACAAGCTACCCTGATCTTGAGCTGCACTGTACCCACCAGGTGTGAGCCTACACACCCTGCCCTGGTCATGTCTTAGGCCTACACGCACCAACACCCACACCAGTCTTAGGCCTACACACACCCACACCCACACCAGTCTTAGGCCTACACGCACCAACACCCACACCAGTCTTAGGCCTACACACACCCACACCCACACCAGTCTTAGGCCCTACACGCACCAACACCCACACCAGTCTTAGGCCTACACGCACCAACACCCACACCAGTCTTAGGCCACACACACCCACACCCACACCAGTCTAGGCTCACACACCCACACCCACACCAGTCTTAGGCCTACACGCACCCACACCCACACCAGTCTTAGGCCTACACACACCCACACCCACACCAGTCTTAGGCCCACACGCACCAACACCCACACCAGTCTTAGGCCTACACACACCCACACCCACACCAGTCTTAGGCCTACACCAACACCCACACCAGTCTAGGCCTACACACACCCACACCATACCCTACACACCTTCTGCAGCTAACATGACCACATTTTCCTCCCTGCACTCACACGCAATCCTATACTTACACACACACACACACATACATACATACGTACATACATACATACATACATACATACACAAAAATACATCTATATAAATACACAAAAATCAAAACAAAAGTACAAGCACATATATACACAAAAACACATACATACGTACACACATACATAGTACATACAAATATACATACATACATAATAAAATACACGAACATACACACACACACACATCAGTTACACACAATGGCCCAAAAGAGGCGGGGGAGGGGGAGGGGTGCGATATGGCCACAAAGGAACAACCTCACCTTTCACACCCTTGGTATACCTGTGCGACACCTGACTCCTAATTCACCCTTCCCTAAAGACGTTAACTCCCATAGCATCTACCTATACGATATACGCGTCACTGGGGTATATGGAGGTAGATATAGTGCGATATATAAGGCAGGTGTGGTCAAGGTGGTGATGCTTCCAGGTAAGATAAGGTAAGTTCATTAATATATTCGGTTATAATATAATCCATTGTTATATTATAGGAGTTTTGTGACGTAGGATGGTGAGGATATAGAAGGATATATAGAGCAGGTGTGTGAGGTAGCAGTTATGGTGAAGGACAGGTGTGTGGCGTTATGCAGGAGAGGAACATTAAGACCAGTTGTGGACTTGTTCTGCCCACTCGCCCTCCCTCTCTCCCCTCCCTCCCTTCTCCCTCCCCACGCCACCTGTTAGAGCCATGCTTGGTCAACGCCTACTGTGTGGGCGTGGTAGTGGGCGTGTAGCATGGCGTGGCTGTGGGTACTGGACATTTAGATGTGTGTGGTGGTGGGTGGGAACCGTATGCAGTGACAGTTGTGTTGTGGTTAGGTTAGGTTGGGTTGAGATTAGGTTGGGTTATAGGTTGGGTTAAGTGTGTTGGGTTATGGGTTGGGTTTTGGAGAGAGCAGAGAGAGAGAAGGCACACACACACACACACACACACACACACACACACCTCAAATATGAGCATATACAATAAAATGTCTTAACACAAAACCTTGCATATTTAAACCCAGGCCCCAAGGTCGATCACATGATACAACTCGAGATACCAGACCTCTCTCTCTCTCTCTCTCTCTCTCTCTCTCTCTCTCTCTCTCTATCAAAGGGTCGCATTCTCGTTCACTTTCTCACTTTCAGATCTCACCAAACCAAAAGGCCTAGCGACTACATTATTTCAACCCCGTCTTACACAATAATCTGTAGAAACCTTTTATAACAATATGCGAGTCAAAAGGGCAAAAAAATAACAATAACACTGATAATGTTACAATAATATACACGGTGACATCATGAGGAACCGTAACGCCGTAGTGCTAGATAACTGTTAGGAGCAATAGTGTTCCAGTACTTGCCACACCCGTAGTCACACCTACGGCTGACTGCGTGTTGTGGTGATCTGTCGGTGTAATATCGGAAAGTCTGTCGGTGTTAATATCGGCAAGTCTGTCGGTGTTATAGGATGAAATGTCGATTTATAATGAGATGGTGTCAAAGGTTATAATGCAGTGGTATAATGCCAAATATTGTCTATATATTATGAATTACCGTAGGAGTAAAGTGCAAAAACGGGGTAACAACAACAACAACAACAACAATAACAATAATAATAATAATAATAATAATAACAATAATAATAACAATAACAATAATAATAATAATAAAAATAATAATAATAATAATAATAATAATAATAATAATAACAATAATAATAATAATAACAATAACAATAATAATAATAATAATACACACACACAAATAACAATAATAATAATACAATAATAATACTTCACAAATACAACAATAATAATATCACAACAATACAATAATAATAATAATAAATAAACAATAATACACACACACACACACAATAATAACAATAACAATAACAATAATAATAATACACACACACAACAACAATAACACACACACAATAATACACACACAATAATAATAACAATAACAACAATAACAATAATAATAACAATAACAATAATAATAATAATAATAATACACACACAATAACAATAATAATAATAATAATAATAATAATAACAATAATAATAATAACAATAATAATACACAATAATAATAATAACAATAATAACACACACACACACACACACACACATTAATAATAACAATAATAATAATAATAATAATAATAACAATAATAATAACAATAACAATAATAATAATAATAAAAATAATAATAATAATAATAATAATAATAATAATAATAATAATAACAATAATAATAATAATAATAATCCAAAGAGTATATCTTCAGAGTGTGTGAGTGTGTGTGTGTGTGTGTGTGTGCTCCTAACTCACACATACACCTTTCGTCTTCTCTACAGTACACCCTCCTGCACCCAATACCTCGCCTATACTTACACCCAGCTCACCCAACTCTACACCAAGCCCACCCAACCCTCCAACCAGCTAACCCACACCCAGCCCACCCACCCACAGCCAGCCCACCCACAGCACCGCCCTTATCAGACAGTAAATGTGTGTGTCTGGGTGTGGTTAGTAGTTATCGCCTACACCCACTACACCCTGGTCCACCCTACACCCCCACCACCCCCACCCCTGAGCTGGTATCTGCACGTAGTATATATTTGAGATTATTATTATTATTATTATTATTATTATTATTATTATATTTTTTTTATTACTATTATTATTTGAATTATTATTATTATTATTATTATTATTAGTATTATTATTACTATTATTATTTTAATTATTATTATTATTATTATTATTATTATTATTATTATTATTATTATTTTTATTACTATTTTTATTATCATTATCAATATTATTATAATTTGTATTATTATTATTATTATTATTATTATTATTATTATTACTATTATTTTTATTACTATTATTATTATCATTATAATTTTCATTATTATCATCATTATTATTACTATTTTCATCATCATCATTATAACAACATATTTTCATCAGTATTCCCCATTGATGACGTCAGACATTGATGACAAATACACATGACATCAGACACTATGAGTGACGTCAGAGACACGCGTGACAGTTGGCATACTTGGCACGGCTGACAGTGTCTAGCAGCTCCCCAACCTACTCTCTGTACCCTCAAGTAATGTTATACTGTACTCTTTTTCTCTTTCATTCTTTCATTTTATCTTTTTCTTTTTCTTTCTTTCTTGTCGCTCTCTCTCTCTCTCTCTCTCTCTCTCTCTCTCTCTCTCTCTCCTCTCTCCCTCTCCCTCTCTCCCCCTCTCCTCTCCCTCTCTCTCTCTCTCTCCTCTCTCTCTCTCTCTCTCTCAGGTACACACACGGTCAACATCTCAGACAGTGAAGACAGAACCTTCTAAGGACAGGTCCAGGTACAGTGTGAACAATGACACACAACACTGTATCTCTGAGGCAGGATGACTCTTTATAGTAACACACTGTACACCCGGTGGCTAGGTCGATGTACACAAGGAAACAAACAATGTATAAGTCTATGTACACAAGGAAACAAACAGTGTATAAGTCTATGTACACAAGTAAACAAACAATGTATAAGTCTATGTACACAAGTAAACAAACAATGTATAAGTCTATGTACACGTAAACAAACAGTGTATAAGTCTATGTACACAAGTAAACAAACAGTGTATAAGTCTATGTACACAAGTAAACAAACAGTGTATAAGTCTATGTACACAAGTAAACAAACAGTGTATAAGTCTATGTACACAAGTAAACAAACAGTGTATAAGTCTATGTACACAAGTAAACAAACAGTGTATAAGTCTATGTACACAAGTAAACAAACAGTAACACTCCACGCCACAATATCCTCACCACTGGGGTCTGATAAACACCCTTTGTCGCCTCTGTTGAGTATGGGGTGCACAATAAACTAGCTACACCTAACAGGATGACTATAGGGTGCACAATAAACTAGCTACACCTCACAGGATGACTATGGGCACAATAAACTAGTGCTGTTGCCTGGTCCAGAATTCACCTCTCTCTCTCTCTCTCTCTCTCTCTCTGGGAGGGCCACCCACCGGCCTCACCCTTTGATTCATTACTCACTTGAGGCCGTCACCTGGCCTCCCTCTCTCCCTCCTCCTTCACTTCCCCCAACTACCTCCAACTTTTCCATTCGACCCACTCCTCCTCCCTCCATCTTTCCCTCCACCTTCCATCACCCTCCCACCCATCCGTCGCTCCTCCCTCCCTCCTTCTCTCCCTACCTTCCGTCACTCCCTCCTCCCCCACCTCCGTCCCTCCCTCCTCTTCTCCCCCACCTTCCGTCCTCCCTCCTCTCCCCCACCTTCCGTCACTCCCTCCTCCCCCACCTTCCGTCCCTCCCCTCCTCTCCCTGCACCTTCAGTCACTCCTCCCCCCTCCGTCGCTCCCTCTCCTCCCCCCACCTTCCGTCCTCCCTCCTTCTCTCCCCCTACCTTCCGTCCCTCCTCCTTCTCTCCCCTACCTTCCGTCACTCCCTCCCTCCCCCACCTTCCGTCCCTCCCCCCTCTTCTCTCCCCCCACCTTCCGTCCCTCCCCTTTCTCTCCCCGCACCTTCCGTCACTCCCTCCCTCCGTCGCTCCCTCCTCCCTCCTTCTCCCCCGCACCTTCCGTCACTCCCTCCTCCCCCACCTTCCGTCCTCCCTCCGTCACTCTCCTCCTCCGTCCTCCTCCTCACAAGAGATGATTTATGACCTAGTCTCTCACAGTATCCTATTTGTGTCTCATGCTGTCGCCACCTAACCTAACCTAACCTAACCTAACCTAACCAAACGTAACCCAACCTAACTCCAACCTAACCTAACTAAACCAACCCTAACCTAACCTAACCTAACCTAACCTAACCTAACTCATCGTACTCATAAGGTCATCGTACTCCAAGAGACTAACACCGAGACTCTCTACCTGTAACTAGTAACGGAAGGTATCTAGTTAAGGTCGAGTGTTATGTTACGTTAAACAGTTAATTATGTTCTTATAACTTACGAGATAATGATAATGACGAACCTTTGAGAATAATGAACACCTGATACGGTTCACTGACGCACACCTCCCCCCACACACACACACACCCCAACGGTAGTAGAATTATGAAGACGTTAATAGTAGTAATTATCAAGTTATTAATAATAGTAGTTATACAGGTCCTGACCAAAACAAGTGACGATCACACAGGTTCACTCGAGCACAACAGATGGCGTTCGAAGGTTGGCTCTTCCCACCGTTCCAATAATTTCTTCATCTATATATAATTCCTACCTGGATTTAACATATATAATTAAATATGGACTAAAATTTACATGATTATATATTTTACAGGTAGTTAAAGAGGATTATACCTATAGTAAATATTGTAATGATTTAATGTTCTCAAAAGGTGATTAGGCATCGCATCACAATAGGGGTGGAGCCTATCTGGCAGGTAAATTGGTTTACCTATTGGGTTACACCTGGCGGGCTGGCTTGCCTTAATGGCTTAATACCTGCTCTAATCTTACCTGTTGACCTGATGTTAGGAAGGGAGGGTGAAGGGGTTAAAGAAGGAGGAGGAATGGTGGAGATGGGAGGGGTTAAAGGAAGGGGGGATGGGGAAGAGAGGAGACTAGATTATTGTCAGACCACAGACCATCACACTACCGTAGACTGTCACACCGTCACACTAGACAGTCACACCTCACACACGCGTCACACCTCACGTCACCGTCACACCAGGTCACGTGTTCCCCAAGACTGTGAACAATAGCTGAGGCGGCACTAGAGAGAGAGAGAGAGAGAGAGAGGAGAGAGAGAGTCAACTTTATACACTACTGTATATGCTAATCAACCCCATCACCCATAACACCCATCATCACCAACACCCATCACCACCAACACCATCACCACCAACACCCATCACCACCAACACCCATCAACATCAACACCCATCACCACCAACACCCATCACCACCAACACCCATCACCACCATCACCCATCACCACCAACACCCATCACCACCAACACCCATCACCACCAACACCCATCACCATCACCACCCATCACCACCAACACCCATCACCATCACCACCCATCACCACCAACACCCATCACCATCAACACCCATCACCATCACCACCCATCACCAACACCCATCACCACCCATCACCACCCATCACCATCCCCAACACACCCCATCCTCATTACCACCATCACCCCACATTCCACAAACCAAACAAGCTAACTATCCCCATCGTTAAAAGGCCTGTTAACCCTCATTATATCCCCCCAAGTCGTTAAGGGTGATTAACGTGTGAACTATCCTAAACAGGTAACACTAACTGAGCCAATAGTAAGGGTGATTTAAGTGTGAACTAGCTGCTGTACAAACAAGGTGATTCACGCACTCTATATTACGTAGAAAGAAACATCTGTCACGGAGGGGGAGGGAGTAAGGGAGAGGGGGAGGGTAGGATAAGGGAGAGAGGGGAGTAAGGGAGAGGGAGTAAGGAGAGAGGGAGGGTAGGAGTAAGGGAGAGAGGGAGTAAGGGAGAGAGGGAGGGATGGAGGAAGGGAGTAAGGGAGAGGCAGAGAGGGAGAGAGGGAGAGGGAGAGGGAGGGTAGGAGTAAGGGAGAGAGGGAGAGAGGGGGGATCAGGTCTCCGTTGTACACCACCTAATATACTGTCCTCCGTCTAACCTCAACTACTGCCGGGATGTAACGTCACTTCCCCATGGACCCGCCCCAAGGACTTTCCCCAGGCATCTACCCCAAGGACCTGCCCCAAAACAACTCCCCAAGGACCTGCCCCAAACAACTCCCCAAGGACCTGCACCTAAACAACTCCCGAAGGACCTGCCTCGAAGTAACTCCCCAAGGACCTGCCCTCGAAGTAACTCCCCAAGGACCTGCCCCAAACAACTCCCCAAGGACCTGCACCCAACAACTCCCGAAGGACCTGCCCGAAGTAACTCCCCAAGGACCTGCCCCTAAACAACTTCCCAAGGACCTGCCCCAAAACAACTTCCCAAGGACCTGCCCCTAAAACAACTCCTCTGACCTGCCCCTAAAACAACTCCCCAAGGACCTGTCCCCAAAACAACTTCCCAAGGACCTGCACCCAACAACTCCCCAAGGACCTGCCCCGAAGTAACTCCCAAGGACCTGCCCCAGTAACTCCCCAAGGACCTGCACCCAACAACTCCCGAAGGACATGCCCCGAAGTAACTCCCCAAGGACCTGCCCCTAAACAACTCCCCAGGACCTGCCCTGAGTAACTCCCCAAGGACCTGCACCCAACAACTCCCCAAGGACCTGCCCTGAAGTAACTCCCCAAGGACCTGCACCCAACAACTCCCCAAGGACCTGCCCTAAAACAACTCCCAAGGACCTGTACCCAACAACTCCCCAGCGACCTGCACCCAACAACTCCCCAAGGACCTGCCCCTAAAACAACTCCCCAAGGACTCTCCCCTAAAACAACTCCCCAAGGACCTGCCCTGAAGTAACTCCCCAAGGGACCTGCGCTCAGTAACTCCCTCAAGGACCTGCCCCTAAAACAACTCCCCAAGGACTTGCCCCAAAACAACTCCCCAAGGACCTGCACCCAACAACTCCCGAAGGACCTGCCCCCAACAACTCCCCAAGGACCTGCCCCAAAACAACTCCCAAGGACCTGCCCCAAAACAACCCCCAAGGACCTGTCCCCAAAACAACTCCCCAAGAACCTGCCCCGAAAACAACTCCCTAAGGACCTGCCCCAAACAACTCCCCAAGGACCTGCCCCCTAAAACAACTCCCCAAGGACCTGCCCCAGAACACTCACCTGCCCAGGACCCGTCACACCTGTTAGCCTCCCTCAGGTGTACATCTCCCCCACCTGAGTGCTCGTCTAGGGTAACAACAACGCCCTCAGATGAACAGGTACTGGGCAGGTGAAGCTCAATGTACCTCAACTCACCACTAGATGGGGGTGTAGGGGAGGGGGGTGTGTGGAGGGGGGTGTAAGTGGGGGGAGGGGTGTAAGTGGGGGAGGTGTAAGGGGGGTTTTTTAATTGGTTTTGTAATTTTATGGATTTGGTGTTTTGGTTTTGTATAATTTTCCATTTTGTAGTTTTGTTACGTTTTTCTAATGCTGTTAATAATTTTGTTGTAGTTTTTTTGTAGTTTATGTAGGTAATGTTTTCTGTAGTTTTGAAATTTTTTTAGTTTTTTGGAGTCATTATTTAATTTTTTTTGTAATTCTGTAACTTTTTCTGTAGTTTTCTTGTAGTTCTTGTTAGTGTCCAGAAATATCCTAATAATATTGTGTCAATATTACAGGTGTCTAAATTACAGGTGTCAGGAGGAGGGTCAGGAGGGGGGGTGTCAGAGGAGGTGTCAGGGGGGGGTGTCAGGGAGGAGGGGTCATGGAGGAGGTGTCGGGGAGGAGGTGTCAGGAGGAGGTGTCAGGGAGGAGGTGCAGGAGGAGGTGTCAGGAGGTGTCAGGAGGAGGAGGAGAAGGTGTCCGGCCTACCTGTTACCTTTGTTCATTAGGTGACAAAAGGTGACAGGTTTAATATTTTGAGTGAGGTGAACTGAACTTCTAGTGGGTCTGGAACTCCCTTAGTGGGCTAAACTTCCAGCAGGGGGTTGAGAACTTCAGCAGGGGTTGAGAATTTCAGGAGGGGTTCAGAACTTCAGAAGGGGTTGGAGAACTCAGGAGGGGTCAGAACTCTGGAAGGGGGTTGAGAACTTCAGGAGGGGGTTCAGAACTGATGTCCTTCACGGTGTTGGTCACCTATCACTCCCTCTCCTCTCACTCTCCTCACACCACTCCCTCCCTCTCACCCTCTACACCACTCCTCCCTCTCACACTCACATCCTCCCACTTCTCCCTCACACCACATCCTCCTTCTCACTCTCCCAGTATCTACCTGTCTGTCTCTTTTTCTCACGTTCTTGTGTGTGTGTGTGTGTGTGTGTGTGTGTGTGTGTGTGTGTGTGTCTTTGTATACGGTATCTACTTATCTTTCTTTGTATCTATGTCTCTCTCTCTCTCTCTCTCTCTCTCTCTCTCTCTCTCTCTCGATATAAACAAATTAAAAATATTTCTACCGTTTGTCAGACACTGTAGGTTTCAGGAGAAGGTGCATAATTGGGTCAGTTATAAATCCGGGGACACAAATCTTATATCCTCCTCTTCCTCCACCCCCCACCTCCACCTCCTTCCTCCCCGAGACAGACGAAGAGTGCGGGGAGATATGATAGAAGTATTTAAGTGGGTGAAAGGAATCAATAAAGGGGATAAAGGTTCTTATAATATCTGAGCAGGATGGGACTCCGAGCAACGGATTCAAGTTGGATAAGTTTAGGGTTAGGAGGGGGGAGATAGGAAGAACTGGTTCACAAATAGGGTGGTGGACGAGTGGAACAAGCAACTTTGTAGTAAGTGCTGGAACGCTGAAGTTCAAAAAGGAGGCTGGATAGATTCATGGATGATGAGAGTGGTAGTAACTCTCGACAGGAGCTGCCATGCACAGGCCAACCGGCCTATTGCAGACTCCTTATTTTCTTATGTTCTACCCCTACCTCCATCTCCTCCATCTCCTCCTCCCTACCCCCCATCCCCTACCTCCATCTCCCTCCTCCCCACCCCCATCCCTCACCCATCTCTCCTCCCTACCCCACATCACCCTACCTCCATCCCTCCTCCCTACCCCCACATCACCCCTACCTCCATCCCTCCTCCCTACCCCCCCTACCTCCATCTCCTCCCCTACCCCCACATTCCCTACTCTACTCGTCATCTTCCTCCCTACACCTCCTTCTTGTATCCGTCTCATCCCACCCCCTATCATCTCTCCTCCCCTTACACTCACATCACCTCATCATCCTCCATTCATCCCTACACCCTCATCCATAACTCCCTCCTTACCATCATCATACCCTGTTCCTTACACACTACCATCATCCCTCCTCGCTCCACATCACCCCTTTGGTACTCCGTCCTTCCTCCCTACCCCCACATCATACCCCCTATCCTCTCGTCCTCTCCTAACTCCATCATCTACCCTCACTCACTACATCCATCCATCCTCCTCTTTACATCACCCTACATACCTCCATCCTCCTCCCTACCCACATCACCCTACCCTACTATCATCTCCTCTTCCCTCTACCCACATCACCCCCTGCCTCCATCCTCATCTCCCCCCATCCCTACTCCCACTATCTTCTCCTACTCACCTCTATCCGTCCCATCCCTCCTCTTCATCCTACATACCCCCCTCTCCATCCCTCCTCCTACCCCCCCTATATCCTCCATCCTCTCTTCCCCACATCCCTACCCCCATATCCGTCCATCCTCCTTGCCCCCACCTTATCCTCCATCATCCTACCCTCATCACTGCCCCCATCCTCCCATCACTCCTCCCCCTACTATCTCATCCTCCCCCACATCACCCTCTACCCCCTATCCTCCTCCTCCTCCCCCACATCCAACCCCTACTATCACTCCCTCTCCTAATCCCACCTCACCCCTACACTCCGTCCCTCCTCCCTACCCCAATCACCCTCTTACTCCCGTCCTCCTCCTACCCCCACATCAGCCCCTACCTCCATCCCTCCTCCTGCCCCCCTCACCCTACCATCCTCTCTCCCCACATCACCTACCCCTACCTCCATCCCTCCTCCCTATCCCCCACATCACCCCTACCTCCCATCCCTCCTCTATCCCCACATCCTTACCCCCTATCATCCCTCCTCCTACCCCAACATCTCCCCCCCTACTTCCATCCTCCTCCCTACCCCATCAACCCTATCCATCCCTCCTCCCTACCCCATCACCCTACCCTACCTCCATCCACTCCTCCCTCTTCCCCCCTACCTCCATCCCTCCACCCTACCCCACATCAACCCCTACCCCACCCCCTTACCTCAGCAGCCATGAAGTTCCGTTGCAGCCTGGTTTAGATGTCGACTGTTGTCTCTGCGTCAACGGTGCAGATACTGACTACAGGGCAACTGTCTGTCACTGAATGCTGCATAGATCTGCTGCTCAACTAACTCAACACAGCTAGGGTACATGTTCCCTGCCACATGTTCCCTGTCTCCATACCCCTGCTAAGTGTTCCCTGCTCCATACTCCCTGCTATGTGTTCCTGCTCCATACCCCGTTCCTGCTCCATACCCCGTTCCCCTGCTCCATACCCCCGTTCCCTGCTCCATACCCCGTTCCCTGCTCCATACCCCCGTTCCCTGCTCCATACCCCGTTCCCTGCTCCATACCCCCGTTCCTCCATACCCCGTTCCCCTGCTCCATACCCCCGTTCCTGCTCATACCCTGCTGTCAGTGTTCCCGCATCATCACCTGGGTATATTACCTGTACCACGACTTTCACTCACAGAGGGTCGTCCAGCCTTGTACCCTGATGAGTGTCACCTAACGATCGTTACACCTTCTTCCTACACTGTAATCACCTGTTGCTAGGCCATTTATAACAATTACACTTGATACCCACTACACCTGATACCAAGAGAGAGAGAGAGAGAGGAGGTGAAGGAAGAAGGTAAATATAAAAATGGAAGGAAGAGGAGGAGGAAGAAAGAAGGAGAAGGAGACAAAGAAACAGTCATAAATAAACAGAGAATGAGAAGAAGATAACAAGGAATTATGGCGATAAATGGATAAATAAGAACAACAACACACCAAAAATTGACTGACAAAGACAAAAGCAACTAAAACAATGACACAAACAAACAAACACGAAAGGAGAATATGTGTGAAAACTTAATAAAGCGAGGAATAAGGAAGAAGGGTTAATAAAGATGAGAATGAGAAGAAGAAGTGAAGATTAATAACAAGAGACACAGACAGACACAGAACAGATATAGAGAGACAGACAGACAGACATAGAGATACAGACAGACACAGAACAGATATAGAGAGACAGACACAGACAGACACAGAACAGATATAGAGAGACAGACACAGACAGACATTGAGACAAACAGACAGACAGACATAGAGATACAGACAGACATAGAGAGACAGACAGACAAACATTGAGACAAACAGACAGACACAGACAGACACAGAACAGATATAGAGACAGACAGACAGACAGACACAGACAGACACAGACAGACACAGAACAGATATAGAGACAGACACAGACAGACATTGAGACAAACAGACAGACAGACATAGAGATACAGACAGACATAGAGAGACAGACAGACAAACATTGAGACAAACAGACAGACACAGACAGACACAGAACAGATATAGAGACAGACAGACAGACAGACACAGACAGACAGACACAGACAGACACAGAACAGATATAGAGACAGACAGACAGACAGACACAGACACAGAACAGACAGACAGACAGACACAGACAGACAGACACAGACAGACACAGAACAGATATAGAGACAGACAGACAGACAGACACAGACAGACAGACACAGACAGACACAGAACAGATATAGAGACAGACAGACAGACAAACACAGACAGACACAGAACAGATATCAGAAACAGACAGACAGACAGACACAGACAGACAGACACAGACAGACACAGAACAGATATAGAGAGACAGACAGACAGACGAACAGACAGACAAAGAAGATACAGACAGACACAGAGAGAACGAACAGACAGACAGACAGACAGACAGACAGACAGACATAGAGATACAGACAGACACAGAGACAGACAGACAGACAGACAGACAGACAGACAGACAGACATAGAGATACGGACGAACAGAGAGACAGCAGACAGACAGACAGACGAACACAGACAGACAGACAGACAGAACGGACAGACGAACAGACAGACAGACAGACAGACAACAGACAGACAGACACACATGAAGAGACAGACACACACAGAGAGAGACAGACAGACATAGAGATACAGACAGACAGACAGACACAGACAGACAGACATAGAATACAGACAGACAGACGGAGCACAGACAGACAGACATAGAGATACAGACAGACAGACAGACACAGACAGACAGACACACATAGAGAGACAGACACAGAGAGACAGACAGACAGAGACAGACAGACAGACAGACAGACAGACAGACAGACAGACAGAGACAGAGATACAGACAGACAGACAGACACAGACAGACAGACACACATAGAGACAGACAGACATAGAGAGACAGACAGACAGAGAGACAGACAGACAGAGGAACAGACAGACAGACAGACAGACAGACAGACAGAGACAGACAGACAGAGAGACAGAAGACAGAGACAGACAGACATGAAGACAGACAGACAGAGAGACAGACAGACAGACAGAGACGAAGACAGACAGACAGACAGACACAGACAGACAGACACACATAGAGAGACAGACAGACATAGAAGACAGACAGACAGAGAGAGAGCAAGAGACAGAGAGACAGACAGACAGACAGACACGGACAGACACACATAGAGACAGACAGACATGAGAGACAGACAGACAGACAGACAGAGAGAGACAGAGATACAGACAGACAGACAGCACAGACAGACAGACAGACAGACACACATAGAGAGACAGACAGACATAGAGAGACAGACAGACAGAGACAGACAGACAGAGAGACGAAGACAGAGAGACGACAGACATGAGAGACAGACAGACAGAGAGACAGACAGACAGACAGACAGAGACAGAGAGAGCAGAGAGACAGACAGACATAGAGAGACAGAGACAGACAGACAGACACACATAGAGACAGACAGACAGAGAGACAGACAGACAGAGAGAGAGACAGAGAGACAGAAGGCGGGCAGACATGAGAGAGACAGACAGACAGAGAGAGCAGACAGACAGACAGACAGAGACAGAGAGACAGAGAGAACAGAGAGACAGACAGACATAGAGACAGACAGACACAGACAGACAGACACACATAGAGAGACACGGTAATTAGCCCCATGAGGACCCGTTAACACGGTAATTAACCCCATGAGGCCTGGTTAACACGGTAATTAACCATGAGGACCTGGTTAACACGGTAATTAACCCCGTGAGGACCAGTTAACACTGTAATTAACCACCTGGGGCCAGTTAACACGGTAATTAGCCCATGAGGACCCGGTTAACACGGTAATTAACCCCATGAGGACCTGGTTAACACGGTAATTAACCCCATGAGGACCTGGTTAACACGGTAATTAACCCCATGAGGACCCGGTTAACACTGTAATTAACCACCTGGGGCCGGTTAACACGGTAATTAGCCCCATGAGGACCCGGTTAACACGGTAATTAACCCCATGAGGACCTGGTTAACACGGTAATTAACCCCATGAGGACCTGGTTAACACTGTAATTAACCACCTGGGGGCCCAGTTAACAGTAATTAACCCCATGAGGACCCGGTTAACACTGTAATTAACCACCTGGGGGCCGGTTAACACTGTAATTAACCACCTGGGGGCGGTTAACACGGTAATTAACCCATGAGGACCCGGTTAACACTGTAATTAACCACCTGGGGGCAGTTAACACGGTAATTAGCCCCATGAGGACCCGGTTAACACGGTAATTAACCCCATGAGGACCTGGTTAACACATTAACCCCTGAGGACCTGGTTAACACGGTAATTAACCCCATGAGGACCCGGTTAACAGTAATTAACCACCTGGGGCGGTTAACACGGTAATTAACCCCATGAGGACCTGGTTAACACGGTAATTAACCCCATGAGGACCCAGTTAACACAGTAGTTAACCCCATGAGGACCCAGTTAACACAGTAGTTAACCCATGAGGACCTGGTTAACACGGTAATTAACACCATGAGTACCTGGTTAACACGGTAATTAACCCCATGAGGACCCGGTTAATTAACCACCTGGGGGCGGTTAACACGGTAATTAACCCCATGAGGGCCGGTTAACACGGTATATTAACCCCATGAGGACCTGGTTAACACGGTAATTAACCTCATGAGGATCCGGTTAGCCCATTAGGGCCCGGTTAACACGGTAATTAACCCCATGAGGACCTGGTTAACACAGTAGTTAACCCCATGAGGACCAGTTAACACGGTAATTAACCCCATGAGGACCTGGTTAACACGGTAATTAACCCCATGAGGATCCGGTTAACACAGTAGTTAACCCCATGAGGACCCGGTTAACACGGTAATTAACCCCATGAGGACCTGGTTAACACAGTAGTTAACCCCATGAGGACAGTAACACGGTAATTAACCTGCAGGGACCAGTTAACACGGTAGTTAACCCCATGAGGACCCGTTTGGCTAATTAACCCCATGAGGACCTGGTTAACAGGCTAATTAACCACCTGCAATTAGCCTAAGTTCAGGTAACATAGTTTATCACCCCTTCCTCACCCTCACTATTTCTCTCCTTCCCTGGTATCTTTTTCTCCTTTTCCTCTTCCTTCCTCTCTTCTCCTCCCTTTCTCCCCCTCTCATCCCTCCTCTCTCCTCCTTCCCCATCTCACCTCACCCTTGCTCCGTCTTCTTTCCTCCCTCCCCCTACCTGTGATTAATCCACACAGGTGAGGGCAGCTGCTTGAGTCACACCAGGTAAGTGATTAGTGGATCGACGGAAATAATCCTCAGGTGAGAGAGAGAGAGAGAGAGAGAGAGAGAGAGAGAGAGAGAGAGAGGAGAGAGGGGGGGGGCTATGTTTAATATAAAAAAATATATTTGTATGTTTCAAGTTTAAATAAAATAAAATAAAATTCAAGTAACAAAAAAAACACAAATTACCTTTTCAAACCCAAAAGAAAACGGAAGGCGGGTGGTGTCGAAGGGTGTTATTCTAATGTCTTGTGTTCTAAGTACATTACATTACAACATTCACAACCTCAACATTTCTTAAGTACATTACATTACAACATTCACAAACTCAACATTTTCACTTCATAATTCTCAACATTTCTTAGTACTTCATACAACATTACCTCAACATTTCTATTACATTACAACATTCACAACCTCAACATTTTAAGTACATTACATTACAAATTCACAACCTCAACATTTCTTCAGTACATTACATTACAACATTCACAACCTCAACATTTCTTCAGTACATACATTACAACATTCACAACTTCAACATTTCTTCAGTACATTACATACAACATTCACAACCTCAACATTTCTTAAGTTTTTTATTTCTTCAGTACATTACATTACAACATTCACAACCTCAACATTTCTTCAGTACATTACATTCCAATTCACAACTCAACATTTCTTATACATTACATTACAACATTCACAACCTCAACATTTATTCAGTACATTACATTACAACATTCACAACCTCAACATTTCTTAAGTACATTACATTACAACATTCACAGCCTCAACATTTCTTAACAACTTTACATTTTCATTAAGTAAAAAAAATGGAGATTAGATTAACATTTACAGGTGTGAAAAATACTTCGCTTATAATGGTCATGTTATAATGCCTTTATGATATTACCTGTCAATACCTGTCATATACGTCAATACCTGTCATATACCATAATACCTGTCATACACTTGTCATATACCAGCCACCGTTGTCATATACTTAATACCTGATACCGTCATATACCAGCCAATACCTGTCAATACACTTGTCATGTACCAGCCAATACCTGTCATATACCTGTTAATACCTGTCATATACCTGTTAATACCTGTCATACACCTGTTAATACCTGTCATATACCAGCCAATACCTGTTAATACTTGTCATAGCATCCTGTCATATACCTGTTAGTGTTTGTTTTGTTTTTTTTTGTTGTTACCAGCCAATACCTGTCAATACCTGTCATATACGAGAGAGACCACTGGCAATACAATAAATGAATAAATAAATACATAAATAAAATAAAGTAAAAAAATATCCCTCAATCACATTAGGAGGAAACACATCCATCCGTCAGGTCAGATAACGCGGTCATTCATAAGTAAGGCATTCTGGTATACAGTAAATCCTAACACAGTGTTTTGAGTTACCTTATATTTTGAGTCACCTGTATTTTGAGTTACCTGTATTTTGAGTTACCTGTACTTGCAACTACCTATATTTTGAGTTACCTGTATTTTGAGTTACCTGTATTTGCAACTACCTATATTTTGAGTTACCTGTATTTTGAGTTACCTATATTTTGAGTTACCTGTTAATTAGGCTGTGGGGTGAAGACAGGTAGGTTGGAAGTGTTGATGATGAAGGTGGTGGTGTGAGCTCCCTCTCTCTCTCTCTCTCTCTCTCTCTCTCTCTCTCTCTCTCAACGATCCATTCTTCCTAACACTACATACATACATACATACATACATACATACATACATACATACATACATACATACATCCTAACCTAACATAACCTAATAACCTAAACCATGAAGATTGTGGCCCCAGTCCTAAAGGTCAGGTTACGGTTGGGTTACGTTAGGAGTGGGTTGGGTTACGTTGGGGTAGGGTAGGTTGGGTTACGTTAGGTTACGTTAGGGTAGGTTAGGTTGTTAGGGTAGGTTAGGTTAGGGTAGGTTAGGTCGTTAGGTTACGTTAGGTGTTGGAGAGTTAGGATGGGTTAGGTTAAGTGGGTTGGGTTAGGATAGGTTAGGTTAGGTTAAGGGTAGGGTAGGTTAGGTTACGTTTGGTTACGTTAGGTTAGGTTAGGTTAGGGTTGGGTTAGGTTAGGTTGGGTTAGGTTACGTTAGGTTACGTTAGGGTAGGTTAGGGTAGATTGGGTTGGGTTGGGAAGGTTACGTTAGGGTGGAGTAGGTTAGGTTAGGTTAGGTTAGGTTACGTTAGGGTGGGGCACGTTAGGTTATGTTAGGTTAGGGTAGGTTAGGGGTAGGTTAGGTTGGGTTAGGTTACGTTAGGGTAGGTTACGTTAGGTTAGGTTAGGTTAGGTTAGGTTAGGTTAGGTTAGGTTAGAGGTAGGTTGGGTTACGTTAGGGTAGAATTGGGTTAGGGTAGGTTAGGGGTAGGTTAAGGTTACGTTGGGGTAAGGTACGTTAGGTTAGGTTAGGTTAGGTTAGGTTAGGGTTAGGTTAGGTTAGGGTAGGTTAGGTTACGTTAGGGTAGGTTAGGTTACGTTAGGGTAGGTTAGGTTACGTTAGGTTACGTTAGGGTAGGTTGATTAGGTTGGGTTAGGGTGGTAGGTTAGGTTACGTTAGGGTAAGGTTAGGTTAGGTTAGGTTAGGTTAGGTTACGTTGAGGTGGGGCGTTAAGGTTAGGTTAGGTTAGGTTAGGTTAGGGTAGGTTAGGGTGGAGTTGGGTTACGTTAGGGTAGGTTGGGTTAGCCTAATTTGGGACCCACTGGGAGCCTGGACCCCGGGATATTAGTCACGCCTTTATGACGGAGGCAGTGGCGGCCGCTATTTATAGGTCACACACACACACACACACACACACACACACACACACACACACACACACACACTGATGACAGATGGTGCCGTAATAAAGAGGGACCATTGTTGTGGTTAAGTGATTCAAATGGTGACTTAAATTGTGTGTGTGTGTGTGTGTGTGTGTGTGTGTGTGTGTGTGTGTGTGTGGTATTAATAGGCAGGTGACTCACGCAGGAAACTAATATAATGGGTCAATGGGCAGGTAAGTAATATAATGAGTCAATGGGCCAGGAATATATAATAATGGGCCTAATATAATGGGTCAATGGCCTATTATACGGGTCAATGGGCGGCTTCAGTAAGTATTGGAAGGGCGTTACTCACTCGATATGACGTAACAGGTGACGTCACTTACCTGGAAGGAGAGAAGAAAAATAATTAATAAAAGGTCCAGAGAGAACAGGTGACAACAACAACAACAACAACAACAACAACAACAACAACAACAACAACACTACAACAACACTACAACAACAACAACAACAATAAAAATACAACCCTACTACCACCAATAATAACAACAACAACGACAACAACAACAACAACAACAATAAAATACAACCCTACTATTACCAATAACAACAACAACAACAACAACAAACAACAACAACAACAACAATAAAATACAACCCTACTACTACCAATAATAACAACAACAACAACAACAAATAACAACAATAAAATACAACTCCTAATTACTACCAATAATAACAACAACAACAACAACAACAACAACAACAATAAAATACAACTCCTACTACTACCAATAATAACAACAAATAAACAACAACAACAACAACAACAAATAATAAATAAATCAACAACACTACAACAACACCACAACAACAACAACAACAATAAAATACACCCTACTACTACCAATAATAACAACAACAACAACAACAACAACAAATAACAATAAAATACAACCCTACTACTACCAATAATAACAACAACAACAACAACAACAACAAAACAACAACAATAAAATACAACTCCTACTAATACCAATAATAACAACAACAACAACAACAACAACAATAAAATACAACCCTACTACTACCAATAATAACAACAACAACAACAACAACAACAACAAATACAATAAAATACAACTCCTACTACTACCAATAATAACAACAACAACAACAACAACAACAACAACAACAACAATAAAATACAACTCTACTACTACCAATAATAACAACAACAACAAACAACAACAATAAAATACAACCCTACTACTCCAATAATAACAACAACAACAACAACAACAACAACAACAACAATAAAATACAACTCCTACTACTACCAATAATAACAACAACAACAACAACAACAACAACAACAACAACAATAAAATACAACTCCTACTACTACCAATAATAACAACAACAACAACAACAACAACAACAACAACAACAACAACAACAACAATAAAATACAACCCTACTACTACCAATAATAACAACAACAACAACAATAACAAGTAGTAAAAGCGAAAGTTAAGACCCGTCGCTAATAAGAGTCAAATTACATAGTCTATCCCTATGGATTTCCGACCTAAAATATAATACACCTTATAGCACTACCTTGCCCCAACACAATTCCAATCTGTCAATAGAGGTCAAATTCAGGCCAGTTAGTATCCCAAAGCCACTTTCCACCTTGATGAGTCACATAGCACTATCTTCGCCCAACTTATTTTTCCCCCCAATACAGTTATGGCTGTTTTTCCTTTAGT
>NW_024728386.1:25000-35000 GCF_018991925.1 Homarus americanus | reverse complement strand
TGGCGTTGTGGCAGCTGCCAGCTATGGCCCTTGGCCTTTTGTTGTGGCGTTGTGGTACAGTTATGGCCCCTGGACTTTGTTGTGGTGTTGTGGTACACAAAGTTATGGCCCCTTGGACTTTGTTGTGGCGTTGTGGTACACAGTTATGGCCCCTGACTTCTGTTGTGGCATTGTGGTACACAGTTATGGCCCCTGGACTTTGTTGTATGTTGTGGTACACAGTTATGGCCCTTGACTTTGTTGTGGCGTTGTGGTACACAGTTATGGCCCCTTGGACTTTGTTGTGGCGTTGTGGTACACAAAGTTATGGCTCCTTGGTCTTGTTGTGGCGTTGTGGTACACAAAGTTATGGGCCCCTGGACTTTGCTGTGGCGTTGTGGTACACAAAGCGGCCTCCTTGGACTTTGTTGTGGCATTGTGGTGCACAGTTATGGCCCCTTGGACTTTGTTGTGGCGTTGTGGTACACAAAGGCGGCCCCTTGGACTTTGTTGTGGTGTTGTGGTGCACAGTTATGGCCCCTTGGACTTGTTGTGGCATTGTGGTGCACAGTTATGGCCCCCAGGACCTTTGTTGTGGCGCTGTGGTGCACAGTTAAGTGGCCCCTTGACTTTGCTTTATGTTGTGGTACATGTGCTATGGCCCCTAGGACCTTGTTGTGGCGTTGTGGTACACAAGTTATGGCCCCTGACTTTGTTGTGGCATTGTGGTGCACAGTTATGGCCCCTTGGACTTTGTTGTGGCGTTGTGGTACACAGTTATGGCCCCTAGGACTTTGTTGTGGCGTTGTGGTACACAAAGTTATGGGCCCCTTGGTCTTTGTTGTATGTTGTGGTACACAGTTATGGCCCCTTGGACTTTGTTGTGGTGTTGTGGTGCACAGTTATGGCCCCTTGACTTTGTTGTGGCGTTGTGGCTACACAAGTTATGGCCCCTTGGACTTTGTTGTGGCGTTGTGGTACACAGTTATGGCCCTGACTTTGTTGTGGCGTTGTAGCCACAGTTATGGCCCCCTTGGACTTTGTTGTGGCGTTGTGGTGTCACAGTTATGGCCCCTTGGTCTGTTGTGGCGTTGTGGTACACAGTTATGCCCCTTGGACTTGTTGTGGCGTTGTGGTACACAGTTATGGCCCCTTGGACTTTGTTGTGGCATTGTGGTGCACAGTTATGGCCCCTTGGACTTTGTTGTATGTTGTGGTACACAGTTATGGCCCCTAGACCTTGTTGTGGCGTTGTGGTACACAGTTAGCAAGTCTCCCTTGGACTTTGTTGTGGCGTTGTGGTACAGTTATGGCCCCTAGACCTTGTTGTGGCGTTGTGGTACACAGTTATGGCCCCTTGGACTTTGTTGTAAGGGGCAAGTGTTGTGGTACACAGTTATGGCCCCTTGACTTTGTTGTGGCGTTGTGGGTACACAGTTATGGCCCCTGACTTTGTTGCTGTGGCGTTGTGGTACACAGTTATGGCCCTGACTTTGTTGTATGCTGTGGTACACAGTTATGGCCCTTGACTGTGGCGTTGTGGGTACACAAGTTATGTGTTCTCTGGACTTTGTTGTGGCATTGTGGTGCATAAAGTTATGGCCCCTGGATCTTTGTTGTATGTTGTGGTACACAGTTATGGCCCCTTTTGGTCTCTGCTGTGGCGTTGTGGTACACAGTTATGGCCCCTGGTCTTGTTGTGGCGTTGTGGTACACAGTTATGGCCCTTGGTCTTTGTCAGGGCGTTGTGGTACACAGTTAGTGGCCCTCTTGACTTGTTGTGGCGTTGTGGTACAGTTATGGCCCCTTGGACTTTGTTGTGGCGCGTTGTGGTACACAAGCTATGGCCTCTTTGTCTTTGTTGTGGCATTGTGGTACAAAGTTATGGCCCCTTGACTTTGTTGTGGCGTTATTGTGGTACAAGGTTGTGGCCCCTTGGTCTTTGTTGTGGTGTTGTGGTACACAAAGTTATGGCCCTAGTCTTTTGTTGTGGCGCGTGGTACAGTTATGGCACCCCTTGGTCTTTTGTTGTGGCGTTGTAAGGGCCACAAAGCTGCGCGCCCTTGGTCTTTGCTGTGGCGCTGTGGTACATGTAGCGCCCCTTGGCTCCTGGTTGTGGCGTTGTGGTACACAGTTATGGCCCCTTGGTCTTGTTGTGGCGTTGTGGTACAGTTATGGCCCCTGGGACTTTGTTGTGGCGTTGTGGTACACAGTTATGGCCCCTTGGTCTTTGTTGTATGTTGTGGTACACAGTTATGGGCCCTTGGTCTTTGCTGTGGCGTTGTGTGCGCTGCCATGGCTCCCTTGGTCTTTGTTGTGGCATTGTGGCACAAAGCGTACCCTTGACTTGTTGTATGCTAGGGTACACAGTTATGGCCCCTTGGCTCTTTGCTGTGGTGCCGTGGCACACAGTTATGGCCCCTTGGTCTTTTGTTGTGGCGTTGTGGTACACAGTTATGGCCCCTTGGTCTTTGCTGTGGCGTTGTGGTACACAGTTATGGCCTCTTGACTTTGTTGTGGCGTTGTAGGCCACAGTTATGGCCCTGACTTGTTGTGGCGTTGTGGTACACAGTTATGGCCCTTGGATTTTGCCAGGCATTGTGGTGCACAGTTATGGCCCCTTGACTTTGTTGTGGCGTTGTGGTAATACGTTGGCCCCTGGACTTTGTTGGTGTTGTGGTACACAGTTATGGCCCCTTGACTTTGTGGCAAGTTGTGGTACACAGTTATGGCCCCTTGGTCTTGCGTAGGCGTTGTGGGTACAGCTGCGGCCTCTCACTGCCAAAGTTGTGCGCTACAGTTATGGCCCCTTGGACTTTGTTGTGGCGTTGTGGTACACAGTTATGGCCTCTTGGTCTTTGTTGTGTGTGGTAGATAATAAATATTTTGTGTTATAATTTTGTACAGAGAGAGAGAGAGGCATAAATACATAAATCAGAAAGTGAGCAAAATCTTGTAAGCCAACACGCATCCCGTCAGTCACTTGGAGACAGAGGAAGGGACACGCCCCATCCTCCAGGCCAACACCCAGCTCATTGCGCGGGAAACTCACTCTACCGCACACATAAATAAATAAACAATAATAAAATAATAAATAAATAATAATAAATAAATATAATAAAACAATTATTCACCTCTAAATTGATCCCTTAAATTCTGAAAAATAAAACCCATTGATAAAACAATCTAACCGGAAGTTGATGGCGGGGAGATATAAACCAACACAACACAACACAGGTGGGAGCATCACAGTCCGACACACACCACTGTACCTGTCAATTATGGCGTGTTACCTGGTGCACCACTGTAGCGCCACGCCCACCACCACCCACCCACCAAAACACCTGTTGATTACCCACCCACCTAAACACCCTACACCCACCCTCTCACTACCTGCCACCCACCCACAAACACACACATATTTCATGCCCAGTAATGACCTTGACCTCTGACCTCTAAAATCAAATCAGCTCTCAGGAGGGACATAGTTACGGTGCAGACAGACAGACAGACAGACAGACAGGCTCCCTACTCACGTGGTTCGCTAGTGTTATGTGACCGGATATACAATTTGGGTCACTTTTTTAATATTTCTGGGACTTCTTATTGTGTTTATTTCTTAGTGCTCTCTCTCTCTCTCTCTCAATCTCTCTCTCTCTCTCTCTCTCTCTCTCTCTCTCTCTCTCTCTCAATCTTTCTCTCTCTCTCTCTCTCTCTCTCTCTCTCTCTCTCATTTCGCTATTTTCTCTATTCAAACTCAACCCTTTCTCCTCTCTCTCTCTCTCTCTCTCTCTCTCTCTCTCTCCTCTCTCTCTCTCTCTCTCCCCCACACGCAGACAGACAAGCTTTAGACAACCACCCACACAGACAGACAGAAAGACTTGACAGGTACACGACAAAACAGACAGTGGTAGTGGATCTGTTCACTGTACCGAGACAGTCAGGTTATTACTGTATCGTCTCGTATGTATCACCATGTATATTGTCCTGTTATGTATCACCATGTATACTGTCCTGTTATGTGTCACTATGTATACTGTCCTGTTATGTCACTATACATACTGTCCTGTTATGTGTCACTATGTATACTGTACTGCTATGTGTCACTATGTATACTGTCCTGTTATGTGTCACTATGTATACTGTCCTGTTATGTGTCACTATGTATACTGTCCTGTTATGTATCACCATGTATACTGTCCTGTTATGTGTCACCATGTATACTGTCCTGCTGTGTCACTATGTATACTGTCCTGTTATGTGTCACTATGTATACTGTCCTGTTATGTGTCACTATGTATACTGTACTGTTATGTGTCACCATGTATACTGTCCCGTTATGTGTCACCATGTATACTGTCCTGTTATGTGTCACTATGTATACTGTCCTGTTATGTGTCACTATGTATACTGTCCTGTTATGTGTCACCATGTATACTGTCCCGTTATGTGTCACCATGTATACTGTCCTGTTATGTATCACCATGTATACTGCCCTGCTATGTGTCACCATGTATACTGTCCTGCTATGTGTCACCATGTATACTGTCCTGTTATGTGTCACTATGTATACTGTACTGCTATGTGTCACTATGTATACTGTCCTGTTATGTGTCACTATGTATACTGTCCTGTTATGTGTCACTATGTATACTGTCCTGTTATGTATCACCATGTATACTGTCCTGTTATGTGTCACCATGTATACTGTCCTGCTGTGTCACTATGTATACTGTCCTGTTATGTGTCACTATGTATACTGTCCTGTTATGTGTCACTATGTATACTGTACTGTTATGTGTCACCATGTATACTGTCCCGTTATGTGTCACTATGTATACTGTCCTGTTATGTGTCACTATGTATACTGTACTGTTATGTATCACCATGTATACTGTTCTGTTATGTGTCACCATGTATACTGTCCTGTTATGTGTCACTATGTATACTGTCCTGTTATGTATCACTATGTATACTGTCCTGTTATGTGTCACTATGTATACTGTACTGTTATGTATCACCATGTATACTGTTCTGTTATGTGTCACTATGTATACTGTACTGTTATGTATCACTATGTATACTGTACTGTTATGTATCACCATGTATACTGTCCTGTTATGTATCACTATGTATACTGTCCTGTTATGTGTCACTATGTATACTGTACTGTTATGTATCACCATGTATACTGTTCTGTTATGTATCACCATGTATACTGTCCTGTTATGTATCACCATGTATACTGTCCTGTTATGTATCACTATGTATACTGTCCTGTTATGTGTCACTATGTATACTGTACTGTTATGTATCACCATGTATACTGTTCTGTTACGTGTCACTATGTATACTGTCCTGTTATGTGTCACTATGTATACTGTACTGTTATGTGTCACCATGTATACTGTCCTGTTATGTATCACCATGTATACTGTCCTGTTATGTATCACTATGTATACTGTCCTGTTATGTGTCACTATGTATACTGTACTGTTATGTATCACCATGTATACTGTTCTGTTATGTGTCACCATGTATACTGTCCTGTTATGTGTCACTATGTATACTGTCCTGTTATGTGTCACTATGTATACTGTCCTGTTATGTGTCACCATGTATACTGTACTGTTATGTGTCACTGTGTATACTGTCCTGTTATGTGTCACTATGTATACTGTCCTGTTATGTGTCACCATGTATACTGTACTGTTATGTGTCACTATGTATACTGTCCTGTTATGTGTCACCATGTATACTGTCCCGTTATGTGTCACTATGTATACTGTCCTGTTATGTGTCACTATGTATACTGTCCTGTTATGTGTCACTATGTATACTGTTCTGTTATGTGTCACCATGTATACTGTCCCGTTATGTGTCACTATGTATACTGTCCTGTTATGTGTCACTATGTATACTGTCCCGTTATGTGTCACTATGTATACTGTCCTGTTATGTGTCACTATGTATACTGTCCTGTTATGTGTCACTGGCGATATCGTACTGTTATGTATCACCATGTATACTGTCCTGTTATGTATCACCATGTATATACTGTTCTGTTATGTGTCACCATGTATACTGTCCCATATATAAAGTCACTAAGTGTATACTGTACTGTTATGTATCACCATGTATACTCGTTCTGTTACGTCACTGTATGTATACTGTCCTGTTATGTATCACTATGTATACTGTCCTGTTATGTGTCACTATGTATACTGTACTGTTATGTATCACCATGTATACTGTTCTGTTATGTATCACTATGTATACTGTCCTGTTATGTATCACTATGTATACTGTCCTGTTATGTATCACCATGTATACTGTTCTGTTATGTGTCACCATGTATACTGTCCTGTTATGTGTCACTATGTATACTGTACTGTTATGTATCACCATGTATACTGTACTGTTATGTATCACCATGTATACTGTCCTGTTATGTATCACTATGTATACTGTCCTGTTATGTGTCACTATGTATACTGTACTGTTATGTATCACCATGTATACTGTTCTGTTATGTATCACCATGTATACTGTCCTGTTATGTATCACCATGTATACTGTCCTGTTATGTATCACTATGTATACTGTCCTGTTATGTGTCACTATGTATACTGTACTGTTATGTATCACCATGTATACTGTTCTGTTATGTGTCACTATGTATACTGTACTGTTATGTATCACTATGTATACTGTACTGTTATGTATCACCATGTATACTGTCCTGTTATGTATCACTATGTATACCGGTTCATCATGTTTATAATTTGTAAACGAGAAGAGAGAGAGAGAGAGAGAGAGAGAGAGAGAGAGACAGACAGACAGAAAGAGACAGATAGACAGACAGACAGACAGACAGACAGACAGACCATTAAACTCTTTCCTAAACCTACAATGATGAGAAAAAATCAATACACCATTTTTTCCCAATTAAAACCAATTAAGTATTTCAGCCATTAACGCCATCATGTCCAAACGAGCTAACAGCGCCATTAAAGACACACCTGGACATCCCGCGACACTAATTACCACACCATTAACCTGACCAGTACACATGTTAGGCGAGTCATTAAGGGCGTAATTGGCGTTTTGTCTTATGTTGGAAGGTGATCGGTGTGTGTGTGTGTGTGTGTGTGCGTGTGTGTGTGTGTGCGTGTGCGTGTGTGTGTGTGTGTATGTGTAGGTATGTGTGTGTGTGTGTGTCCTACTCTATACCTCAATAAGAAACACAAAAATCACCGTCAACACACAACCTCCTCCACCCCCTAAAATCACACCCCTTACCCTTCTTAAATCACATCCCTTCCCACTTAATCATAGCCCTCTTTAAATCATTCCCCAATCACCCTCCCTAAAACCACACCCTCCTCTAAACCACACCCCTCTCTAAAACCACACCCCTCTCCTATAAACCACACCCTTTCCTATAAACCACACCTCTTCCTTATAAACCACACTTTCTCTCTCTAAACCACACCCCTCTCTCAAACCACACCCTTCCTAAACTACACCCCTCTCCTTTCTAAACCACACCCCTCTCCTATAAACCACACCCTTCCTTCTAAAACCACACCCTCCCTGTAAACCACACCCCTCTCAAACTACACCCTCTCTAAACCACACTCCCCTAAAACCACACCCCCTCTCCTCTAAACCACACCCCTCTCCTATAAACCACACCCCTCTCCCATAAACCACACCCCCTCTCCTATAAACCACACACCCTCTCCTCATAAACTACACCCCTCTCCTATAAAACCACACCTCTCTCTAAACCACACCCCTCTCCTATAAACCACACCTCTCCTCTAAACCACACCCCTCTCAGAAACTACAGCCCTCCCCTAATCACATCTCTTAAACCACACCCCTCTCCCGTAAACCACACCCCTCTCCCCTAAACCACACCCCTCAGGTAACTCTTGACAACAGGTGAGGCAGAGTCAGGTAACTTTCAGGTGTACAGGTAAAAAAAAAACCCCACTCATTCCACTTCCGGTAATCTGTCAGCTGGTCAACACGCCACAATTGGTTCCTGTGTGCCATTAAAAATCACTCCTGCGCCACAACACACACAGGGGGATTAAATTTGTTTTTTCGGGGGTATGGTGTAATCTGTACGTGGTTAATCCGGTGTTAAATCCTTTTGATAGGGTGGTTTAAAGAGACTGTGAGGTTTAATCTTGGTTTAAATCATCCTGGTAGTAGGTTTATAGGTCCCTATGGGGGTTAATCCGGGTTTAAATCACCCAGTTAACTGCTTTATAAATCCCTATGAGAGTAAATCCAAATGGTCTTCTGATCCAAATACAATGTAATCTTCTTTTAATTAATCGCCTTTCCCCCTGGTCTATAAATCCACATGGGGGGGTAAATCAGACTCCAAAATCCCCCCGATAGACGTAAATATCCACACAAGGTTAAATCCACCTATAAAATCCGCCCCATCCTCATAGACGGTATACAAATCCACATTCAAATAAATCCAAGTCTAAAATCCCCTCCAGCAGACGGTATAAAAATCCCCAGTAGATAAATCCGTCTCGTAAATCCCCCTAATATCCGGTGAACAAATCCCTACTCCCACGAAGAGGCCATAAATTGGTTGATATTAATCTCAGTGGCCGGCTACCTGTCGTGTTCTTTATCACCTGTTAATTACGCTCACGATCACCATAAGTACTATAATTATGGACGAGTGGAGGGGAAAATGAGTCTTATGGGGGAACACGGAGGAGGCCGACTGAGCGGAAGAGCTGATTGGTGGCTTCTGTTTACATGGTATCAGCTGATTGATGTCCTCTTGGCATGAACACAGCTGATTGGTGGTTTGTATTTATACCATAAAGGATGATTGGTTGCTTCTGTGTGCTAACAGCTGATTGGTGGCTTGTATTTAAACGATAACAGATAATTGGTTGCTTCTGTGTACATGATAACAGCTAATTGGTTGCTTCTGAGTACATGATAACAGCTGATTGGTGGTTTGTGTTTACATGCTAACAGCTGATTGGTGGCTTGTTTACATGCTAACAGCTAATAAACACCCACCATACACGAGGCCCTCTGATACAGTACACGGGGCAGGTGAGCAGGCGTGACCACCCTACCTGTAATTAGCACCAGATAATGAATGACCTCACCTGCACTAGCGTTAATTAATTACTCGTCTCGTTTGATTCATTAACGCTGAGACAACACCTTGAGTTTGTCCACACACACCTGTCAGATATATCCAGTAAGTTCACACACCTGTCAGGCATGTCCAGTAAGTTCACACACCTGTTAGATATGTCCAGTTTGTCCACACACCTGTCAGATATGTCCAGTTTGTCCACACACCTGTCAGATATGTCCAGTTTGTCCACACACCTGTTAGATATGTCCAGTTTGTCCACACACCTGTTAGATATGTCCAGTTTGTCCACACACCTGTTAGATATGTCCAGTTTGTCCACACACCTGTCAGATATGTCCAGTTTGTCCACACACCTGTTAGATATGTCCAGTTTGTCCACACACCTGTTAGATATGTCCAGTTTGTCCACACACCTGTTAGATATGTCCAGTTTGTCCACACACCTGTCAGATATGTCCAGTTTGTCCACACACCTGTCAGATATGTCCAGTTTGTCCACACACACACACACACACCTTTCAGATATTTCTCGACGTTTTTAATATCTCTCACTAAATATTACACAGTGGTGGTAATATTCCTCCCATGTGTTAAGTGTACCACAAGTGCAGTCATCCGCGCCTGTATAGTGAGGTCAAGCGCCACTATACAGTCACGCACCACAACACACCATAATGTCACCAGTTCATGTGTGTCATCACCAAGGTTTCAATTATCACTTTCCCCCGTTTATCAATTTCTATCATTTCCATCTTTCATTGATCTTGTTCTATCTATCTACTTATGTTTATCTATCTATCTATCTATCTACCTATCTATTTTTCTTTATTTATTCAGTTTTTAATTATATTTTTTATATGTAAA
>NW_024728386.1:15000-20000 GCF_018991925.1 Homarus americanus | reverse complement strand
AGAGACACAGAGAGACAGACAGACAGACACAGAGAGCAGACAGACACAGAGAGACAGACAGGCAGACAGACAGACACAGACAGAAGAGAGACAGACAGACACAGACAGAAGAGAACCAGACAGACACAGAGAGACAGACAGACAGATAGACACAGACAGACAGACACAGAAGAGACAGACAGGCAGACAGACGAACAGAGAGACAGACAGACACAGACAGACAGACACAGAGACAGACAGACAGACAAAGAGAGATAGACGAACAGACACAGAGAGACAAACAGACAGACAGACAGACACAGAGACAGACACAGAGAGACAAACAGACAGACAGACAGACACAGAGAGACAGACAGACAGACAGACAGACATCCTTGACCACCGAAGGGTCAAGACGTACCTGGCGCTCCTCTCCGAGCAGCCAGGTCAATTGTTAAGTTGGCCCATACCAACTCCCTCCCCTGAACCTCCTCCCCACCGGAATATCAACAAGTTCACGCCAGAAGTTACTACTTCATTTAGAAAGGAATGGAACCAGTGTTAAACAGAGGGTGAACAGTGGTGAACAGTGCTAGTCAGTGAGAACAACTCAACAGTAACAGTGCACCCAAGTTAACCTTCACACTGAGGTCCCAGGTACCAGTGATAACGGCCCGTGAGACCCAACAACAACCAGCGATGTGTTAATCCGTCTACGATAGGAAGGCCTGGGACCAAACCTCACTCATATAACACCGTCTGTGAGGAATTACTACACGTGAGGGGCCCATAACACCATCTGTGAGGAATTACTACACCACGTGAGGCACCTCAAAACACCATCTGTGAGGACACTACACCACGTGAGCCCTCATAACACCATCTGTGAAATTACTACACACGTGAGGCCCTCATAACACCATCTGTAGAGAATTACTACATTAGGCCCTCATAACACCATCTGTGAGAATTACTACACCACGTGAGGCCCATAACACCATCTGTGAGAATTACTACACCACGTGAGGCCCCTCATACCATCTGTGAGGAATTACTACACCACGTGAGGCCCCGCATAACACCATCTGTGAGGGTACTACACCGTGAAGTCCTCATACACCATCTGTGAGGCTACCACGTGAGGCCCGCATAACACCATCTGTGGGGAATTACTACACCACGTGAGGCCCTCATAACACCATCTGTGAGGAATTACTACACCACGTGAGCCCTCATAACACCATCTGTGGAATTACTACACCACGTAGGCCCTCATAACACCATCTGTGAGAATTACTACACCGTGAGCCCTCATAACACCATCTGTGAGGGATTACTAAACCGTGGTCCCTCATAACACCATCTGTGAGGAACTACTACCACGTGAGGCCCTCCAAACACCATCTGTGAGAATTACTACACCACGTGAGGCCCTCATACACCATCTGTGAGGAATTACTACACCACGTGAGGCCCTCATACCATCTGTGAAATTACTACACCACGTAGCCCGCATAACACCATCTGTGGGAATTGCACCACGTAGGCCCTCTACCTCTGTGAGAACTACTACACGTGAGGCCCACCTCATACCATCTGTGAGGAATTACTACACCGTGAGGCCCTCATAACACCATCTGTGAGAATTACTACACCACGTGAGGCCCCTCATAACACCATCTGTGAGGAATTACTACACCACGTGAGGCCCCTCATAACACCATCTGCAGGAATTACACCACGTGAGGCCCCGCATAACACCATCTGTGAGGAACTACTACACCACGTGAGGCCCCTTAACACCATTTGTGAGGAATACTACACCACGTGAGTCCTCCTAACACCATCTGGGAGGGAATTACTACCACGTGAGGCCCCTCATAACACCATCTGTGAGGAATTACTACCACGTGAGGCCCTCATAACACCATCTGAGATTACTACACCACGTGAGGCCCCTCATAACACCATCTGTGAGGAACTACACCACGTGAGGCCCTCATAACACCATCTGTGAGGGTTACTACACCACGTGGGGCCCTCATAACACCATCTGTGAGGAACTACTACACCACGTGAGGCCCGCATAACACCATTTGTGAGAACTACTACCACGTGAGGTCCTCCTAACACCATCTGGGAGGAACTACTACACCCGTAGGGCCCCTCATAACACCATCTGTGGGGAACTACTACACCACGTGAGGCCCCTCATAACACCTGCGAGGGTACTACACCACGTGAGGCCCGCATAACACCATCTGGAGGGAACTACTACACCACGTGAGGCCTCATAACACCATCTGTGAGAACTACTACACCACGTGAGGCCCCTCATAACACCATCTGCGAGGAATTACTACACCACGTGAGGCCCGCATAACACCATCTGTGAGGAACTACTACACCACGTGAGGCCCTCATAACACCATCTGTGAGGGAACTACTACACCACGTGAGTCCTCCTAACACATCTGGGAGGTGCTACACTACGAGTTTGCTGTTCAACTATATTAATCTGTATGTTCACTGTATGTTCCTTTACCTTTCTCGAATGAAGGCTTTTGTTAAACCACCAATGTATGTAATAAGTCATTTATGTCCAATGTATATTTTCAGCCTTCGGGCTGCAGAACTTCAATAAACCGTTAATTATTATTATTATTATTATTATTATTATTACACAGAGAGACAGACAGACACAGAGAGACAGACAGACAGACGCCCATAAATAGAGCTACTGCTGCTATAAACACAAGACATAAATATATATTAATCTATATCTATACCCAGGGCCCCACTATAGCTATCTAAATATTCAACACTATATACGGGCCAGTGTTCAGGGATTGGACTAAGGGAGGACCCGGCTTAATGTTTTCTGACTATTTTGTCTTTATTTGGGTGAACCAGACCTGACGTACCTTAACCTAACCTAACCTAACCTAACCTGACCTGACCTAAATTAAATTAAACCAAACCTAACCGAAATTGACCTGACCTGACTTAACCTACCCTAACCTGCACCAACCTAACCCTAACCTAACCTAACCTTAGCTTGACCTAAATTAAATTAAACCAAACTTAACTGGAAATTGACCTGACCTGACCGGACCTGACTTAACCTACCCTAACCTACCTTAACCTAACCTAACCTACCTAACCTACCTTACCCCTAACCAAACTTAACTTAACCTAGCAAAACAAGAGCCAAAATAACTACACGTAAAAAATAAAGACAAAGCATGACAAAATATTTAATAATAATAATAATAATAATAATAATAATAATAATAATAAATAACAACAACAACAACACAACAACAACAACAAACAACAACAACAACAACAACAACACCTATACCACACACACACACACGGGACCGCCCCCCCAAATTTGCATACGAAGGTTAGTTATAAAATAGGTAGTGAGTAATGGCCACTGTCCTCTTTATGGCCATCACCCATTTATCCTCTTCTCTATCTTTATTCACGAGTTTTTTATTATTATTTATTATTCATTTTTATGGTTCGTTTGTAAGCAAGAACAGCTGTGACGTAAGGGTGGTGGTGGTGGTGGTGGTGAATTGGGGGAGTAAGGAGTGGTGGTGGTGGTGGGGGTGGTGGTGGTGGTGGTGGTGGTGGTGGTGGGGGGTGAGTGGTGGGTGGTGGTGGGGTGGTGGTGGTGGTGGTGGTGTGGTGGTGGTGGTGGTGGGGTGGTGGGTGGGGGTGGTGGTGGGAGTAGGGGTGGTGGTGGTGGTGGTGGTGGTGGTGGTGGTGGTGGGTGGTGGTGGTGGTGGTGGTGGTGGTGGGGTGGTGGTGGTGGGGGTGGTGGGGGTGGTGGTGGTGGTGGGGTGGTGGTGGTGGTGGTGGGGGTGGTGGTGGTGGTGTGGGGTGGGGTGGTGGTGGTGGTGGTGGTGGTGGTGGTGGGTGGGGTGGTGGTGGGGTGGTGGGGTGGTGGTGTGGTGGTGGGGTGGGGGTGGTGGTGGTGGGGAGTGGGGTGGTGGTGGTGGTGGTGGTGGTGGTGGTGGTGGTGGTGGTGATGGTGGGTGGGGTGAGGTGGTGGTGGGGGTGGGTGGGGGGTGGTGGTGGGGGTGGTGGTGGGGGTGGTGGTGGGTGGTGGTGGTGGTGGTGGGTGGGGTGGTGGTGGTGGGGTGGTGGTGGTGGTGGTGGTGGTGGTGGTGGGGGTGGGGGTGTGGTGGTGGTGGTGGTGGTGGGGTGGTGGGGTGGGGGTGGTGGGGTTGGTGGTGGTGGTGGGGTGGTGGTGGTGGTGGGGGTGGTGGGGGTGGTAGTAGGGTGGTGGTGGTGGTGGGGGTGGGGGTGGTGGTGGTGGTGGTGTTGTGTGTGTTTATTTGAAAACTTCCTGAATAAAATAAAACACAAAGGTATTATATTGGAAACTTATCGGACGGACGGGTGGACAGAGGGACGGACAGACAGAAAGACGGACGGATTGACGGGAAAAACTTGATCCTCCCCGTCTCCCGTTTTCTATGGCTATACTGTAAAAGGCCTGGAGGGTGTAAGACTATAATTAAGAACAGTTGGGTTTTTTTCACCGAGGCCAACTGAGGTACTCATCTCCCTCCACCTCCCTCACCGATACCTCAAGAGCCGTCCCTCCTCCCCTCACCCCGGACCTCGAGGTAACACCCCCTCACCTGCTCCCCTCACCCAGACCTCGAAGTACTGTACCCCTCCCCCACCTCCCTCACCCTCACCGATACCTCAGAACCGTCCCCTCCTCCTCCCCCTCACCCAGACCACGAGGTAACGCCCCCCCCTCCTCAAGACCTCGAGTGCTGTGCCCCCTCCCCACCTCCTCCACCCTCACCGATACCTCGAAGAACCGCCCTCACCTCCTCCCCCTCACCCAGACCACGAGTAACACCCCCCTCCTGCTCCCCCTCACCAAAGACCTCGAGGTACTGTCTCCCCTCCCCCACCTCCCTCACCCCTCACCGATGCCTCGAAGAACCCCCCCTCACCCAGACCTCGAGGTAACACCCCCTCCTGCTCCC
>NW_024728386.1:0-10000 GCF_018991925.1 Homarus americanus | reverse complement strand
GGCACAAACACCTCCTCACTAGTTACCTGTAGGCGGGCCTAAACACCTCCTCACTAGTTACCTGTGAGGCAGGCCTAACACCTCCGTCACTAGTTACCTGTGAGGCGGGCCACAACACCACCACCGTCACTAGTTACCTGTGAGGCCGGGTCACAAACACCTCCTCACTAGTTACCTGTGAGGCGCGCCACAAACCCCTCCCTCACTAGTTACCTGTGAGGCGGGTCTACATACCTCCCTCACTAGTTACCTGTGAGGCGCGCCACAAGCACCTCCTCACTAGTTACCTGTGAGGCGGGCCTGACTTACCTCCCTCTAATTACCTGTGAGGCGGGCCACAAACACCACCGTCACTGAGTTACCTGTGAGGCGGGTCACAAACACCTCCCTCACTAGTTACCTGTGAGGCAGGCCTACAAACACCTCCCTCACTAGTTACCTGTGAGGCGGCACACAAACACCTCCCTCACTAGTTACCTGTGGGCGCGCCACAAACACCTCCTCACTAGTTACCTGTGAGGCGGGTCACAACACCTCCTCACTGGTTGCCTGTGAGGCGCGCCACAAACACCTCCCTCACTAGTTACCTGTGAGGGGGGCCTAGCACCTCCCTCACTAGTTACCCTGTGGGCGGGCACAAACACCTCCGTCACTAGTTACCTGTGAGGCGGGCCTGACCTCCCTCACTAGTTACCTGTGAGGCGGGCCACAAACACCTCCCTCACTAGTTACCTGTGAGGCGGGCCTACTCCCTCACTAGTTACCTGTGAGGCAGGCCTAAACACCTCCCTCACTAGTTACCTGTGAGGCGGGCACAAACACCCCTCACTAGTTACCTGTGAGGCGGGCCACAAACACCTCCCCCACTAGTTCCTGTGAGGCGGGCCACAAACACCTCCTTCCTAGTTACCTGTGAGGCAGGCCCCACAAACACCTCCCTCACTGGTTACCTGTGAGGCGGGCCTAAACACCACCTCACTGGTTCCTGTGAGGCGGGCCACAAACACCTCCTCACTAGTTACCTGTGGGCGGGCCTAAACCACCTCCCTCACTAGTTACCTGTGAGGCGGGCCACAAACACCTCCCTCACTAGTTACCTGTGAGGCGGGCCACAAACACCTCCTCACTAGTTACCTGTGAGGCGGGCCTAAACACCTCCTCACTAGTTACCTGTGAGGCGGGCCAAAACACCTCCCTCACTGGTTCCTGAGGCGGGCCTAAACACCACCGTCACTAGTTACCTGTGGGCGGGCCACAAACACCTCCCTCACTAGTTACCTGTGAGGCGGGCCACAAACACCTCCCTCACTAGTTACCTGTGAGGCGGGCCTAAAACACCTCCGTCACTAGTTACCTGTGAGGCGGGCCTGCCTCCCTCACTAGTTGCGACGGGCCTAAACCTCCTCACTGGTTACCTGTGAGGCGGGCCTAAACCTCCTCACTAGTTACCTGTGGGGCGGGCCTAACAACCTCCCTCACTAGGTTACTGTGAGGCGCGCCACAAACACCTCCTCACTAGTTACCTGTGAGGGCGGGCCAAAACACCTCCTCACTAGTTCCTGTGGGGCGGGCCTCAGCACCACCGTCACTGAGTACCTGTGGGGCCGGGCTAAACACCTCCTCACTAGTTACCTGTGAGGCAGGCCACAAACACCTCCTCACTAGTTACCTGTGAGGCGGCCTGAAACACCTCCCTCACTAGTTGCAGAGGCGGGCCTCGCACCACCGTCACCAGGTTACCTGTGAGGCGGGCCACAAACACCACCGTCACTAGTTACCTGTGAGGCAGGCACAGCTCCTCCTCCTAGTTACCTGAGGCAGGTACAGCTCTCACTGAATTACCTGTGAGGCGGGCCACAACACTCCTCACTGAGTTGCCTGTGGGCAGGCCTAAGCACCTCCCTCACTAGTTCCTGTGAGGCGGGCCTAAACACCTCTCACTAGTTACCTGTGAGAGGCACCTAAACACACCTCCCTCCTGGTTCCTGGGCGCGTCCAGCACCTCCTCACTAGTTACTGTGAGGCGGGTCCTAAACACACGTCCTTTAGTTACCTGTGAGGCGGGCCGCCTCCGTCACTGGTGCCTGTGAGGCGGGCCACTAAACCCTCCTCACTAGTTACCTGTGAGGCGGGCCACAAGCACCTCCTCACTAGTTACCTGTGAGGCGGGCCTGGCTTACCTCCCTCACTAGTTACCTGTGAGGCGGGCCTAGCACCTCCCTCACTAGTTACCTGTGAGGCGGGTCACACCTCCTCACTAGTTACCTGTGAGGCGGGCCCTAAGCACCTCTCACTGGTTACCTGTGAGGCGTACAGCACCTCCCCTCACTGAGTTACCTGTGAGGCGGACACAAACACCTCCCTCACTAGTTACCTGTGAGGCAGGGCCCTAACCTCCCTCACTAGTTACCTGTGAGGCAGGCTAAACACCTCCCTCACAGATTACCTGTGAGGCGCGCCAAACACCTCCCTCACTAGTTACCTGTGAGGCGGGCCACAAACACCTCCCTCACTAGTTGCATGTGAGGCGGGCTGGCACCTCACTAGTTACCTCCTGAGGCAGGCCTAACACCTCCCTCACTCAGTTACCTGTGAGGCAGGTCCTATTCCCTCCCCACTAGTTACCTGTGGGCGGGCCTAACACCTCCTCACTAGTTACCTGTGGGCGGGCCTAAACACCTCCCTCACTAGTTACCTGTGAGGCGGGCCACAAACACCTCCTCACTAGTTACCTGTGAGGCCGGGTCTAAACCTACAGCACATCGAGAAAAAAATACATATTAAAACAAATAAAAACAAACAAATTATATCAAATTTATTTTAAACAAATGATATCAAACGGAAAATGACCTTACTTTTATAAACCTGATTTAATTCCAACACTGAACTAAATTATCTTCTGTGTAACCTTAGTAAATGTGGTTTTAAATGATGTATCTATGTACACGAGGAACTAGTGACGTGTAACGTAACAATGGGTTACAAGTTCCCCGTGAAGGAAAGTACAAAATGTATCGTTTAAAAATAACTATATTCAATTAAACCAGATCCAAATCAAACAACCACCACCACACATAACCTAAACCACCACACACATAACCAAACCACCACCTACACATAGCCTAAACCACCACCACACAGAACTTAAGCCACCACCACCACACATAGCCTAAACCACCCCCCACATAGCAACCACCACCCCACACATAACCTAAACCACCACCACACAACTACCCCACCTAACATAGCACGATGCAGATCTGACGATATAGACCATAAACACGAAGGTAAATGGTGGGGCTGGCAGCAGACGGGGACGAGTGACGGCATATGTAAACAAAGAGACCGGTCTGCGTGCTCAGGGCTACTGTGTTCCTCTTCATCTATGTTTACGTCGCTGGTACTAACCCCTTGTAGGTCTTATCCATCAATATTCCTTCTCTCTATGTCTTCCTTCTATAGTTTCCTTCTGTCTTCCTTCTACCTTCCTTCTACTTCCTTCAATATCTTCCGTCAATACCTTCCTTCTACCTTCCTTCTATATCTGTCTTCTTTACCTTCCTTCTGTCTTCCTTCTGGTTTCCTTCTGTCCCGTCAATGTCTTCTTCTATGTCTTCCTTCTGTGGTTTCCTTCTGTCTTCCGTCAATGCTTTCCTTCTACGTATTCCTTCTATATCTGTCTTCTATACTGGCTTTTCTATGTCTTCCTTCAATGTCTTCCTTCTATGTCTTCCTTCTATGTCTTCTTCTGGTTTTCATTCTATGCCTTCCTTCAATGTCTTCCTTCTACGCCTTCCTTCTATGTCTTCCTTCTATGTCTTCCTTCTATGGTTTTCCTTCTGTCTTCCTTCTATGTCTTCCTTCTATGTCTTCCTTCTATGTTTCCTTCTGTCTTCCTTCTATGTCTTCCTTCTATGGTTTTCCTTCTGTCTTCCTTCTATGTCTTCCTTCTACGTCTTCCATCCTTACCTTCCTTCAATGTCTTCCTTCTATGTCTTCCTTCTATGGTTTTCCTTCTGTCTTCCTTCTATGCCTTCCTTCTCGTCTTCCTTCTATGCCTTCCTTCTATGTCTTCCTTCAATGTCTTCCTTCTATATCTTCCTTCTATGTCTGTCTTCTATCTTATTTCCTTCTTGTCTTCCTTCTATGGTTTCCTTCTGTCTTCCTTCTACGTCTTTCCTTCTATACCTTCCCTTCTACGTCTTCCTTCAATGTCTTCCTTCAATGTCTTCCTTCTATGTTTTCCTTCTATGCCTTCCTTCAATGTCTTCCTTCTATGTCTTTATTCTATAGTTTCATCTGTCTTCCTTCAATGTCTTCCTTCTATGTTTCCTTCTATGCCTTCCTTCAATGTCTTCCTTCTATGTCTTCCTTCTATGGTTTCCTTCTGTCTTCCTTCTATGTCTTCCTTCTATGGTTTCCTTCTGTCTTCCTTCAATGTCTTCCTTCTACGTCTTCCTTCTATGCCTTCCTTCTACGTCTTCCTTCAATGTCTTCCTTCTATGTCTTCCTTCTATGTTTCCATCTATGTCTTCCTTCAATGTCTTCCTTCTATGTCTTCCTTCTGTGTTTCCTTCTGTCTTCCTTCCTGTCTTCCATCTATGCCTTCCTTCTCGTCTTCCTTCTCATCTTCCTTCAATGTCTTCCTTCAATGTCTTCCTTCCATGTCTTCCATCTATGCCTTCCTTCTACGTCTTCCTTCTTCATGTCTTCCTTCAATGTCTTCCTTCTATGTTTCCTTCTATGCCTTCCTTAATGTCTTCCTTCTATGTCTTCCTTCTGTGTCTTCCTTCTATGTCTTCCTTCTATGGTTTCCTTCTAGTTTCCTTCTGTCTTCCTTCAATGTCTTCCTTCTGTCTTCCTTCAATGTCTTCTTCTATGTCTTCCTTCTATGTCTTCCTTCTAGTTTCCTTCTGTCTTCTTCAATGTCTTCCTTCTACGTCTTCCTTCTATGCCTTCCTTCATGTCTTCCTTCTGTTTTCCTTCTATGTGCTTCCTTCTGTCTTCCTTCTATGCCTTCCTTCTACGTCTTCCTTCAATATCTTCCTTCCATGTCTTCCTTCTGTCTTCCTTCTGCCTTCCTTCTACGTCTTCCTTAATGTCTTTCTTCTGTCTTCATATGTCTTCCTTCTATGGTTTCCTTCTGTCTTCCTTCAATGTCTTCCTTCTACGTCTTCCTTCTATGCCTTCCTTAATGTCTTCCTTCTGTATTTTTTCCTTCTATGTCTTCCTTCTGTCTTCCTTCTATGCCTTCCTTCTAGTCTTCCTTCAATGTCTTCCTTCTATGTCTTCCTTCTGTCTTCCTTCTATGCCTTCCTTCTACGTCTTCCTTCTAGTCTTCCTTCAATATCTTCCTTCAATGTCTTCCTTCTATGTTTTTCCTTCTATGCCTTCCTTCAATGTCTTCCTTCTATGTCTTCCTTCTATGTCTTCCTTCTGGTTTCCTTCTGTCTTCTTCAATGTCTTCCTTCCATGTCTTCCATCTATGCCTTCCTTCAATATCTTCCTTCTATGTCTTCCTTCTATGGTTTCCTTCTGTTTCCTTCAATGTCTTCCTTCATGTCTTCCATCTATACCTTCCTTCAGTGCCTTCCTTCTGTCTTCCTTCATCTATACATTATTGGAACTATCGTTTATACATATTCGTGAATTAGTGTATATAACAGCTGATGGAGGTATGTGTAATAGTAATATACATGTTATTGTATATACACACACACACACACACACACACACACACACACACACACACACACACACAGTTATCTCAACAGGTGTATTAATATCTTTTCATTCAGGTAAATTCATTAAGGTTTGGTGACCCCTTCTTCTCTCTCTCTCTCTCTCTCTCTCTCTCTCTCTCTCTCTCTCTCTCTCTCAGGCTGACCCGTGAAGCGAGACGGACCACACATCCACATGCCAGGCACGCTCGTCTCTGGCACAGATGCCCCAGCAATACCCAAACTCACTAACCTAACCTGACCTATCCATGCCTACACTCACTAACCTAACCTAACCTAACCTAACCTAACCTAACCTAACCCTAACCTAATCTAACCTAACCCCTGACCTATCCATGCCTACACTCACCTAACCTGTCTAAGCTAACCTACCCACAACCTTTCAACCTAACCTAACCTAACTAGCAACCTAGCTAACCATCCTTACTGCACTCACTACTGTCTACCTATCACTTCTTCTTCTTTCAACCTTAACTAACCTAACCTAGCCTAACCTAACACAACCTATCATACCTACACTCACCCTAACCAAACCTATCCTAAGCTAACCTACCACAACCTAACTAACCTAACTTACACAACCCTAACCTAACCTTACCTATCCATACCTACACTCACCTAGCAAAGCCCCTGTCCTAAGCTAACCTAACGTAAGCTAACTAACCAACCTGGCCTGACCTATCCTTGCCTACACACTGAGCTAACAGTCTGTCCTAGCTAGCCTGTCCTGACCTGCTTACAACTTTGGGCCTGACCTGACCTATCCATGCCTACACTCACCCAGCAACCACCTGTCCTAAGCTAACCTACACAACCTAACCTGCCTGACAAGCTTAACCTACTTCAACACAGCCTATCCATGCCTACACTCACCTAACCAAACTATCTAAAGCTAACCCCAACCTAACCTAACCTAACCTAACCTAACCTGACACTGTCCATGCCTACACACCTAGCAAACCTGTCCTAACCTAACCTAAGCTAACCTAACTGGCTAGCCTAACCCATACCTAACCTACCACAACATCAACAACCTAACCTGACCTATCCATGCCTACACATCTACCCTAGCAAACCTGTCCTAAAAGCAACCTACCTGGGCAAACTTCAGCTAGCAGGCACAACCTAACCTAACCTAACCTAACCTGGCATAACCCCTAACCTAACCTAACCTAGTGTGGTGCATGCCTGCACCCAGCAAAGCCTGTCTGGGGCCTGCTCGGTGGGGCTGCCTGTGGACCTGGCCTGCTGGGCTGGCCTGTATAACACAACTAGCCTGGCTGGCTTCAGGCCTATCATGCCTACCACTCCCAAAGCTATCTGAAGCTAACCTGCAACCAACCCTAACCCCTAACCTAACTAACCTAACTCTAACCCTAACAAACCAAACCAAGCAAAACCAAACCTAACCTAACCCTAACCTGACCTATCCATACCTACACTCACCTAACTAAACCTATCCTAAGCTAACCTACCACAACCTAACCTAACCTAACCATAGCTCCATAACAATGGCACTAAAGTCCCAGGACAATTCCGACGCCATTTTGAAAAACGATGAGAATACGTCCCATAAAACAATAAATAAATAAATAAATAAATAAATAAATAAATAAATAAATAAATAAAACAACAAAAAGTTTAAAAGAGTCTTGATGCAGATTGGACGCCATTTTTCTATCGCCATCTCTGCATCTTAAGACAAGTTTAAGACTAAGTTCTGGGTGAGATCTTGATGTAGGAATCTGTTTGAGAAGCCCTCTGGGTGTCGTAGGTAAAGTGAGTGAGTTAGATACGTTTTATTAGGGAGAGAATATTTTATGTCCTTGGCGACAGTAATTCAGTTAGGTCTCTCTCTCTCTCTCTCTCTCTCTCTTTCTCTTTCTCTCTCTCTCTCTCTCTCTCTCTCTTCCTCTCTGGATTCCTCAGTTTCAACGACGGGTGGGGTCCCTCAGCTCTCCTCCTCCGCCTCCTACAGCCTCCTACGTGCCTTCAAGGATTTTTTCCCAACTCTTATTCTCAAAAGTTCGTTAAATTTTCTTCCTAACTGAGCGTCCAGAATTTAACTAACTGACTCCCTTAACCTATGAAAACAAGATGGATTCCTCATTCAACTGTGAGAACTTGTGAGAATCGTCATTGTTACTAACAAGAGAATCAGTTAAATACGTCACCAGTTAGGAGGAAAATTTAACAATGAAGCCTCAGTAATTTGTGGGCGTAGAATGATATAACTGTGGGCGTAGGGGGTGGTATAACTGTGGGCGTAGAGGAGATGATATAACTGTGGGCGTAGAGATGATATAACTGTGGGCGTAGAGGAGATGATATAACTGTGGGCGTAGAGGAGATGATATAACTGTGGGCGTAGGAGATGATGATATAACTGTGGGCGTAGGGAGATGATATAACTGTGGGCGTAGAGATGATATAACTGTGGGCGTAGATGATATAACTGTGGGCGTAGAGGAGATGATATAACTGTGGGCGTAGGAGATGATATAACTGTGGGGTAGAGGAGATGATATAACTGTGGGCGTAGGAGATGATATAACTGTGGGCGTAGAGGAGATGATATAACTGTGGGCGTGATAATCAGATGTAAGGGTGGATGGTAAGGGTTGGAGAGTGGAGGTGAGGTGACAGTAAGAATTGGAGGTGGAGAGTAGGACAGCGGTGAGTTGGAGTGTAGAGTGGAGGGTAAGGGTGGAGGTAAGGTGGAGGTAAGGAGTGAGGTGAAGGTAAGGGTGGAGGTAAGGTGGAGGTAGGATTGAAAGGGTAGGGTGAGGTGAAGGGGGGTGGAGAACAGAGGTGGAAGGTGGAGGTGAGGTGGAGAATGAGGTGGAGGTACAGGAGGAGGAATGGGTGGAGGGTAAGGTGAAGGTAGGGGTGGAGGATGGTGGGATAGCGGTGAGGTGGAGTGTGGGGTGGAGGTGGAGCTAAGGGTTGAGGGTGAGGTAGAAGGTGGAGCTAAGGGTGGAGGTAAGGTGGAGGTGGAGGTAAAGGTGAAGGGTGGAGGTAAGGAGTGGAAGGTGGAGGCGCAGTGGAAGGTGGAGGTAGGGGTGGAGGTGGAGGTAAGGTGATTGGAGGTGGGGGTGGAAGGTGGAGGTAGGGGTGGAGGGTGGAGGTAGGGTGAAGGGTGAAGATGGGGTGGAAGGTGGAGACGATTGGAAGGTGGAGGTAAGGTGGAGGGTGGAGTTAAGGGTGGAGGTGGAGGCAGGGGTGGAGGGTGGAGGTAGGGTGGAGTGAGGTGGAGGTGGAGGTGGGGTGGGGTGGAGGCAAGGGTGGAGGTGGAGGCAGGGGTGGGGGGTGGAGCAGGGTGGAGGTGGAGGCAAGGGTGGAAGGTGGAGGTGGGAGTGGAGGTGGAGTGGGGTGGAGGTGGAGGTGGAGGTGAGGTGGAGGTGGAGGTGAGGTGGAGGGGTGGAGGTGGGGTGGAGGTGTGGAGGTGAGGTGGAGGTGGAGAATGAGGTGGAGGGTGGAGGTAAGGGTGGAGGGTGGAGGAGGGTGGAGGTGGAGGTAGGTGGAGGTGGAGGTAGGGTGGAGGTGGAGGTGGGGTGGAGGTGGAGGTAAGAGGTGGAGGTGGAGGTAGAGGTGGAGGTGGAGGTAGGGGTGGAGGTGGAGGTAGGGTGGAGGTGGAGGTAGAGGTGGAGGTGGAGTAAGGGTGGAGGTGGAGGTAAGGTGGAGGTGGAAATGAGGTGGAGGTGGAGTAAGGGTGGAGGGTGGAGGTGAGGTGGAGGTGGAGGTAAGGTGGAGGTGGAGGTGGGGTGGAGAGGTGGAGGTAGGGAGTGGAGGTGGAGGTGGGGTGGAAGGTGGAGTGGGTGGAAGGTGGAGGTGGGGTGGAGGTGTGGAGGTAGGGTGGAGGTGGAGTGGGGTGGAGGGTGGAGGTAAGGTGGAGGGGTGGAGGTAAGGGTGGAGGTGGAGGTAAGGGTGGAGGGTGGAGGTGAGGTGGAGGTGGAGGTGGAGGTGGAGTAGAGGTGGAGGTGGAGGTGGGGTGGAAGGTGGAGGTAGAGGTGGAGGTGGAGGTGGAATGTGGAGGTGGAGTAGGGTGGAGGTGGAGGGTGGAGGTGGAGGTGGAGGGGTGGAAGGTGGAGGTAAGGTGGAGGGTGGAGGTGGGGTGGAGGTGGAGTAGGGTGGAGGTGGAGGGTGGAGGGTGGAGGGGTGAGGTGGAGTAAGGGTGGAGGGTGGAGGAGGTAGGGTGGAGGTGGAGGTAAGGGTGGAGGTGGAGGTGGAGTGGGTGGAGGTGAAAGCAATACGTAACT
>NW_024728385.1:0-19112 GCF_018991925.1 Homarus americanus | reverse complement strand
GGTCACACCTCTGACCTCCCAGGTACATCTCTGACACTCCCATGTTACAGGCACTCCCAGGTACCTCTCACACTCCCAGGTGCTCCTCGGCGCCTGGTACCCACACCTGACTGCTCCCAGGTACACCTCCGACACTCCCAGGTACACCTCTGACATTCCACATACACCTCTGCAGCCTCCCAGGTTGCACCTGCCTCGGTACTCCACTGACAATCCTGGTCACCTCTGACTCCCAGGTACCTGTCCAACACTCCCATGTCCTCTGTCCCAGTGCCTCCAGGTACACCTTGACACTGCCAGGCACCTCAGACACTGCCAGGCCCTCAGGCCTCCCAGTACCTCCAGGCACTCCCATGTACACCTCCAACACTCCCAGGTACCTCTGACACTCCCAGTATACCTCAGACACTCCCAGGCACCTCTGACCTCCTCAACGCTCTCTACATTACACCTCATTTTCCCATACCGCCCCTACACTCCCAAGTTTATCTTGCACTCTCTGTTCCTCCTCCCAGCACTCCCAGGTACAGCCCAGCTTGCTCCCAGTACTCCTCTGATACTCCCTGGTACACCACGCTTGCTCACAAAGTACACCACCACACTCCCAGGTACACCTCTGCACTCCCTAGGTACACCTCTGACACTTCAGGTACAACTCTGTGCTACCAGGTCACCTCAGACACTCCCAGGTACCCTCCAGACACTCCCAGGTACCTCAGACACTCCCAGGTGCATCTGACCTCTGGTACACCACTGACCTCCCAGGTACACCTCTTACACTCTCTGGTTCTCCTCCCAACCTCCAGGTACACCTCAGACACTCCCAGGTACACCTTGAGCACTCCCAGGTACACCTCTGTGCTCCCAGTGCCCTCTGGCCTCCCAGGTACCTCTGGCACTCCCAGGTACCTCTGCACTCCAAGTACACCTCCCCAGCCTCCCAGGTACTCACTGCAATCCCTGGTACACTTCCTGGCCTCCCAGTACACGTCCTTCCTCCCAGGTCACCTCCTGACACTCCCAGGTACACCATGACACTCCCAGGTACACCATGACACTGCAAGGTACACCTCAGACACTCCCAGGTACACCTCAGACTCTCCCAGGTACACCTCAGACACTCCCATGCACACCTCTCAACTGCAGGTACACCTCTGACACTCCCAGGTATGCCTCAGAAACTCACAGGCACACCTCTGACACTCCCAGGTGCACCTCAGACACTCACGGTACACCTCTGACACTCCCAGGTACATCTGACTCCTGGTGCACTCCCAGGTACCTCTTCTCTCTGGTTGTCTCTGGCCTCCCAGGTACCTCAGACTCAGGTACCCTTAGGCACTCCAGGCCTCCTCCCATTACATCTCTGACACTCCCAGGTACACCCCTACCTCCCAGGTACACCTCTGACACTCCCAGGTCTCCTCCAGCTCCTGGTACCTGACACTCCCAGGTACCTCCCTTACCTCCCAGTACACCTCCAGACATTCCCAGGTGCACCTCTGACACTCCCAGGTACACCTCTGGCCTCCAGGTACTCACTGACAATCCCTGGTACCTCTGACACTCCCAGGTACCGACCAACATTCCCAGGTCACCTCTGACACTCCCAGGTCGCCTGCTGACACTGCCAGTACACCCCAGGCACTGCCAGGTACACCTCAGACACTCCCAGGTACACCTCAGACACTCCCATACACCTCTGACACTCGGTACATCTGGCCTCCCAGATGCCTCAGACCTCCACAGGCACACCTCTGACACTCCCAGGTACACCTCAGACACTCACATGCCTCTGGCCTCACCAGTGCACATCTGACACTCCTGGTACACCACCCAGCCTCCCAGGTACACCTCTTACACTCTCTGGTTTCTCCTCTGGCCTCCCAGGTACCGTGACACTCCCAGATTGCTCTCTGATGCCTGGTACACACCTGACGCTCCTAGGTACCACTGACACTCCCAGGTACCTCTGGCTCCCAGGTACACCTCTGACACTTCCAGGTACAACTCAGGCACTCCCAGGTACACCTCAGGCATTCCTGGGTACACATCGGCCTCCCTGGTACCACTGACACTCCCAGGTACACTTCTTCACTCTCTGGTTTCTCCTCTGACTTTCCAGGTACACCTCAGACACTCCCAGGTACACCCTTGGAGCACTCCCAGGTACACCTCTGACACTCCCAGGTGCATATCCTGACACTCCAGGTACACCCCTGATACTCCCAGGTACACTCTGACAATCCCAGGTGCTCCTCTGCCTCCTTGGTACACACCACCAACCTCCCAGGTACCTCATACACTCCCAGGTACACCTCAGACATTCCCACCTCTGACACTCCCAGGTACACCTCTCACCTCCCAGGTACATCTCTGACACTTCCAGTACACACAGCTGCTCCCAGGTGCACCTCTTACACTCCTGGTACACCTCTGACACTCCCAGGTACCTTTTAGGTACACCGCCCGGCCTGCCAGGTACTCTCAGACACTGCCAGGTACACCTCTGACACTCCCAGGTATGCCTCAGACACTCCCTGAGCACACCTCCAGACACTGCCAGGTACACCTCTGGCACTCCCAGGTACACATGACACTCCTGGTACACCACTGACACTCCCAGGTATGCCTCAGACACTCACAGGCACACCTCTGCACTCCCAGGTACCGTCCAACACTCCCATGTGCACCTCCTGACACTCCCAGGTGCCATGACCTCCCAGGTACACCGTGACACTGCCAGGTACACCTCAGACACTGCCAGGTACCTCAGACACTCCCAGGTACACCTCGAACACTCAGGCACCACCTCTGCACTCCCACCTCTGCACTCCCAGGTATGCCTCAGGCACTCACAGCACACCTCTGGCCTCCCAGGTACACCTCCAGGCGCTCACCACATGTCTCTGACCTCCCACCTCTCCACTCTCTGGTTTCTCCTCTGGCACTCCCAGGTACCGCCCACCTCCCAGGTACTCTCTGATACTCCTGGTACACACCCCTGACACTACATGTAACACTCCCAGGTACCTCTGGCACTCCAGGTACCTCCTGACACTTCAGGTACAACTCTGATACTACCAGGTACACTTCAGACACTCCCAGGTACACCTCAGGCACTCCCAGGTACACCTCCAGGCACTCCAAGGTACATCTGACACTCCCTGGTACACCACTGACACTCCAGGTACACCTCTTACCACTCTCTGGTTCTCCTCTGACCCACTCCCAGGTACACCTCAGACACTCCCAGGTACACCTTGAACACTCCCAGGTACACCTCTGGCACTCCCAGGTACACCTCCTGGCCTCCCTCTGGCCTCCCAGGTACTCCACTGACAATCTTGAACACTTCTGACACTCCCAGGTACCCGTCCTTGCTCCCAGGTTCAGACACTCCCAGGTACACGCTTGGCTTCTCGGTCACCATGACTGCCAGGTACCTCAGGACACTCCCAGGTGCACCTCAGACCTCCAGGCTGTGAGCCTCCCCACACCTCCCAGCTCCCAGTTTCAACACTCGGTATGCCTCAGACACTCAGGCACACCTCTGACACTCCCAGGTTCAGACACTCACAGGTACCTCTCCTCCAGGCACATCTCAGCACTCCTGGTACACCACCCAGCCTCCCAGGTACACCTCTTACACTCTCTGGTTCTCCTCTGACACTCCCAGGTACACCTCAGACACTCCCAGGTACACCTTAGACACTCCAGGTGCACCTCTGACCTCCCACGTGCATCTGACACTCCCAGGTCACCCCTGACACTCCAGTGCCTCTGGCCTCCCAGGTGCTCCTCTGACACTCCCTGGTACACACCTGACCTCCCAGGTACACCTCATACACTCCCAGTGCCTCAGACATTCCCGTACACCTCCCAACCTCCCAGGCTCCCAGGCCTCTGACGTCCACACCTCTGGCTGCTCCCAGGTACACGTCCAGCACTCCCACCTCTGAGCCTCCCAGGTACACCACTTGATTTTCAGGTACGCTGACACTCTGGGTACACCTCAGACTCAGGTACACCTCAGACACTCCCAGGTACACCTCAGACTTTCCATGCACCTCCTGGCCTCCCAGGTACACTCTGACACTCCCAGGTATGCCTCAGACTTCTCACAGGCACCTCTGACACTCCCAGGTACACCTCAGACACTCCACGTACACCTCTGACCTCCCAGGTACACATCTGACCTCCCTGAGCCACACCACTGGCCTCCCAGGTGCACCTCTTACCTCTCTGGTTTCTCCTCTGACCTCCCAGGTACAGCCCAGCCTCCCAGGTACTCCTCTGATACTGGTACACACCTGACACTCACAGGTACACCACTCAACACTCCAGGTACACCTCGCACTCCCAGTACACCTCTGAGCACTTCCAGGTGCTCCTCTGACATTTTTACCTCAGTGCTCCAGTACACCTCCTTCTCTGGTTCTCCTCTGACACTCCCAGGTACACCTCAGACACTCCCAGGTACCTTGAGCCTCCCAGGTACCTCTACCTCCCAATGCATCTCCCAGCCTCAGGTCACCCCCAACACTCCCAGGTACCTCTGAGCACTCCCAGGTGCTCTCTGACACTCCTGGTACCACACCTGTGCTCCCAGGTACACCTCCTTACACTCCCAGGTACACCTCAGACATTCCCACGTGCACCTGTGCTCCCAGGTACACCTCTGACACTCCCAGGCTCCTGACAATCCTGGTGCACCTCTGACACTCCCAGGTACCCGTCCAACACTCCCAGGTACACCTCTGACACTCCCAGGTACACCGCTTCAACTACTTCAGTGCCTGCCAGTACACCTCAAACACTGCCAGGTACCTCAGGCCTCCCAGGTACACTCAGGCTCCCATGCACACCTCTGACACTCAGGTACATCCTGGCTTACTCCCGGTATGCCTCAGACACTCACAGACACCTCTGGCCTCCCAGGTACCTCAGGCACTCACACACGTACACCTCCGCACCTCCCAGGTACACATCTGACCTCCCTGGTACACCACCCAACACTCCCAGGTACACCTCTTACACTCTCTGGTTCTCCTCTGACCTCCCAGGTACCTCAGGCACTCCCAGGTACACCTTGAACACTCCCAGGTACACCTCTGACACTCCCACGTACATCTCTGAGCATCCAGGTACACCCCTGAGCACTCCCAGGTACACCTCTGACCTCCCAGGTGCTCCTCTGACCTCCTGGTGCACACCTGACACTCCCAGGTGCACCTCATACCTCCCAGGTACACCTCAGACATTCCCACACCTCTGGCCTCCCAGGTACACCTCCCAACACTCCCAGTACTCCCCGTCCCTGGTACCTCCTCCCAGGTACCCGTCACACTCCCAGGTACCCTCTGACACTCCCAGGTACATGACACTTCCAGGTACACGCCCCGGCATTGCAGGTACACCTCAGACACTGCCAGGTGCACCTCAGACACTCCCAGGTCACTGAACACTCCCATGCACCTCTGACACTCAGGTACACATCCCAGCCTCCAGGTATGCCTCAGACACTCTCAGGCACACCTCTGGCCTCCCAGGTACACCTCGAACTCTCACAGTGCACCTCTGACCTCCCAGGTACACATCTGACACTCCCTGGTACACCACTGACCTCCCAGGTGCACCTCTTACACTCTCTGGTTCTCCTCTGGCCTCCCACCATGAGCACTCCCAGGTACTCCTCTGATACTCCCTGGTACACACCTGACACTCTGAGTACACCACTGACCTCCAGGTACACCTCTGGCACTCCCAGGTACACCTCCCAACCTTCCAGGCCTGCTCTGACACTACCAGGTACACCTCAGACCTCCAAGGTACACCTCAGACACTCCCAGGTACCTCAGGCATTCCCAGGTACACCTCTGGCCTCCCTGGTACGCCACTGACTTGCTCCCAGGTACACCTCTTACACTCTCTGGTTCTCTCTGGCTTCCCAGGTACCTCAGGCTCCCAGTTTCATGGGCCTCCAGGTACACCTCTGACACTCCCAGGTACATCTCTGACACTCCCAGGTACACCCCCAACTCCAGGTACCTCCGACACTCCCAGGTGCTCTCTGGCTCTCCCTGGTACACACCTGGCTTCTCCCAGGTACCTCCTCTTACACTCCAGGTACACCTCTGACACTCCCCATTCTCTGACACTCCCTGGTGCCTCTGACACTCCCAGGTGCCTTCAGCTCCCAGGTACCTCTGACTCTGCCAGGTACACCACACAGACACTCCCAGGTACACCTCAGACACTCCCAGGTACCTCAGGCACTCCCATGCACACCCCTGACACTCCCAGGTACCTCTGACACTCCCAGGTATCCTAAGACTCTCACAGAGCACACCTCTGACACCTCCAGGTACACCTCAGACACTCCCAGGTACCTCAGCACTCCCAGGTACATCCGCCTCCACACCACCCAGCTTGCTCCAGGTATGCCTCAGAAACTCACGGCACACCTCTGAGCTCCCAGGTACCTCAGACACTCCCAGGTACACCTCTGACCTCCCAGGCACACATCTGCCTCCCATGCACCACTGGCCTCCCAGGTACCTCTTACACTCTCTGGTTCTCTCGGCTCCCAGGTACACTCCAGGTGCACCTTAGACACTCCCAGGTACCTCTGACACTCCCAGGTACATCTCTGGCTCCCAGGTACCTGACCTCCCAGGTGCACCTCTGGCCTCCCAGGTGCTCCTCTGACACTCCCTGGTACACCTGACACTCCCAGGTACACCTCACTTACACTCCCAGGTACACCTCAGACATTCCCACGTACACCTCCGACACTCCCAGGTACACCTCTGACACTCCCAGGTACTCCTGACATCCCTGGTACACCTCTGAGCACTCCCAGGTACATCCAACACTCCCAGGTAGCCTCTGACCTCCCAGGTACCATGACACTCCCAGGTACACCGCCCGACACCCAGGTACACCTCTGACACTGCCAGGTACACCTCCAGACACTCCCAGGTACCTCAGACACTCCCATGCACCTCTAAGCACTCCCAGGTACCACCTCAGACACTCACAGGTACACCTCTGACACTCCCAGGTACACATCTGACACTCCCTGGTACACCACTCGGCTCTCCCAGGTACACCTCACACTCTCTGGTTCTCCTCGGCCTCCCAGGTGCACCTGACCTCCCAGGTACTCCTCTGATGCTCCAGGTACCTCTGGCACTCCCAGGTGCACCTCTGGCACTCCCAGGTACCAACTCTGGCTTTCAGGTACACCTCAGACACTCCAGGTACACCTCAGACACTCCCAGGTACACCTCTGAACCTCCCACATACCCACTCTGACACCTCCCAGGTACACCTGGGCCTCCCAGGTACCTCTGACACTCCCAGGTACACCTCCTGACCTCCCAGGTACACCCCAACCTCCCATTTTACCTCAGCACTCCCAGGTGCTCCTCTGACACTCCCTGGTACACACCTGGCTCTCCCAGGTACACCTCCTTACTCCCAGGTACACCTCAGACATTCCCCTTACACCTCTGACACTCCCAGGTACACCTCTGACACTCCCAGGTACATCTCTGACTCTCCCAGGTACACCCCTGACACTCCCAGGTACACCTCTGTGCTCCCAAGTGTTCCTCTGACACTCCCTGGTACACCTCTGACATCCCAGGTGCCCTCTGACACTCTGGGTACCACGCTGACTCTGCCAGGTGCACCTCCAGGCACTGCCAGGTACACCTCAGGCACTCCCAGGTACCTCGAGCACTCCCATGCACCCCAACACTCCCAGGTGCACCTCCTTGCTCAGGTATACCTCAGACTCTCCTGAACACCTCTGACACTCCCAGGTACCTCAGGCTCTCCGGGTACACCTCCCCAGCCTCCCAGGTACACATCTGACACTCCCTGGTACACCACTGACACTCCCAGGTACACCTCTTACACTCTCTGTTCTCCTCTGACTCCCAGGTACACCTCAGACACTCCCAGGTACACCTGGGCCTCCCAGGTACACCTCTGGCACTCCCAGGTACATCTCTCTGACACTCCCAGGTACCTCTGACACTCCCACACCTCCTGACCTCCTCCTCTGACACTCCCTGGTGCACACCTGACACTCCAGGTACCTCATACCTCCCAGGTACCTCAGACATTCCCACATGCCTCTGACACTCCCAGGTACACCTCTGACACTCCCAGGTACTCACTGACAATCCCTGGTACCTCTGACACTCCCAGGTACCACGTCCAACACTCCCAGGTACACCTCTGACCTCCCAGGTGCCCCGCCTTCGACACTCCCATGTACACCGCTGACACTGAGTGCACCTCCAGGCACCAGGTACACCTCAGACACTCCCAGGTACACCTCAGACACTCCCATGCCTCTGACACTCCCAGTGCACCTCTGACACTCCCAGGTATGCCTCAGACACTCCTGAGCACACCTCTGGCCTCCCAGGTACACCTCAGACACTCACAGGTACCTCTGATGCTCCCAGGTACACATCTGACACTCCTGGTGCACACCACTGACCTCCAGGTACACCTCTTGCCTCCTGGTTCTCCTCTGACACTCCCAGTACACACTGACACTCCCAGGTACTCCTCTCATGCTCCTGTTGCCCAGACACTCTGGGTACACCACCTGACACTCCCAGGTACCCTGCACTCCCAGGTACACCTCTGACACTTGCCAGGCCTGGCTCTGATGCTACCAGGTACCTCAGACACTCCCAGGTACACCTCAGACACTCCCAGGTACACCTCAGACACTCCAAGGTACCATCGACATTCCTGGTACACCACCTGACCTCCCAGGTACACCTCTTACACTCTCTGATGTCTCTGACACTCTGGTGCCTCAGACACTCCCAGGTACACCTTAGACACTCCCAGGTACACCTCTGACTTGCTCCCAGGTCACCTCTGGCCTCCCAGGTACACCTCTGGCACTCCCAGGTACCTCTGACACTCCCAGGTACACCTCTGACACTCCCAGGTACTCCACTGACAATCCCTGGTACCTCTGACCTCCCAGGTACGTCCAACACTCCCAGGTGCCTCTGACACTCCCAGGTACACCGCTGACCTCCCAGGTACACCGCTGACACTGCCAGGTACACCTCAGACACTGCCAGGTACACCTCGGACACTCCCAGGTACCTCAGACTCTCCCATGCACACCTCTGACCTCCCAGGTACACCTCTGACACTCCCAGGTATGCCTCAGACGCCTCCCAGGACACACCTCTGACCTCCCAGGTACCACCTCAGACACTCCCAGGTACACCTCCTGGCCTCCCAGGTACACATCTGACACTCCCTGGTACCTCCTGACACTCCCAGGTACCTCTTACACTCTCTGGTTCTCCTCTGACACTCCCAGGTACACCTCAGACACTCCCAGGTACACCTGGAGCCTCCCAGGTACACCTCTGACACTCCCAGGTACATCTCTGACCTCCCAGGTACACCCCTGACACTCCCAGCTTGCCTCTGGCCTCCCAGGTGCTCTCTGACCTCCTGGTACACCCTGACACTCCCAGGTACCTCCTTACACTCCCAGGTACACCTCAGACATTCCCGTACACCTCTGACACTCCCAGGTACCTCCCCAGCCACTCCAGGTACTCACTGACATCCTCGTACACCCCAGCCTCCCCAGGTACACGTCTTGCTCCCAGGTACACCTCTGACCTCCCAGGTGCACCTCAGACACTCCCAGGTACACCTCAGACACTCCCATGCACCTCCTGACACTCCCAGGTACATCCCGCACTCCCAGGTATGCCTCAGACACTCTGAGCACACCTCCTGACCTCCCAGGTACACCTCAGACACTCACACGTACCTCTGGCCTCCCAGGTACCACATCCTGACACTCCTGGTACACCACCTGGCCTCCCAGGTACCTCTTACACCTCTCTGGTTCTCCTCTGGCCTCCCAGGTACACCTGACCTCCCAGGTGCTCCTCTGATGCTCCTGGTACACCTGACACTCCAGGTACACCACTGACCTCCCAGGTACACCTCTGGCCTCCCAGGTACCTCCTACACTTCCGGTACACCTCTGACACTCCCAGGTACACCTCTGACCTCCCCTGGGTACACCCCTGACCCAGGTGCATCTGACTCCCAGGTGCTCCTCTTGACACTCCCTGGTACACCCCTGACTCTCCCAGGTACACCTCATACACTCCCAGGTACACCTCAGACATTCCCACATGCACCTCTGACCTCCCAGGTACACCTCTCCCACCTCCCAGGTACATCTCTGACCTCCCAGGTGCACCTGACACTCCCAGGTGCACCTCCTGACACTCCCAGGGTTCTCTGACACTCCTGGTACACCTCTGATCTCAGGTACACCTCTGACCTCCCAGGTACACCGCTGACACTGCCAGGTGCACCTCCAGACACTGCCAGTGCACCTCAGACACTCCCAGGTCACCTCAAAACTCCCATGCACACCCCTGACACTCCCAGGTACACCACCTGACACTCCCAGGTACCTCTCGGCCTCCCAGGTACTCACCTGACACTCCCTGGTACACCCCTGACCTCCCGAGGTACACCTTGACACTGCCAGGTACCTCGAACACTGCGGTACACCTCAGGCCAGGTACACTTCTTGTTCTCCAGGTACACCTCCGACACTCCCAGGTACACCTCTGGCACTCCCAGGTACACCTCTGACCTCCCAGGTACCTCGACTTGCTCTCAGGTACACCGCTGACACTCCCAGGTACACCCCAGACACTCCCAGGTACACTTCTCACACTCCCAGATACACCTCCGACACTCCCAAGTACCTCCTGACACTCCCAGGTGCACTCTCACCTCCCATGTGCACCTCTGACCTCCAGGTACTCCTGACATTCCTGGTACACCTCTGACACTCCCAGGTACACCGCTGACACTGCCAGGTACACCTCCGACACTCCCAGGGGCCCTCCGACACTCCCAGGTACACCTTCTCCCACACTCCCAGGTACACCCCTGACACTCCCAGGCACCTCTCCTCCCGAGGCATACCTCAGACACTCTCAGGCACCTCCGACCTCCCAGGTACACCTCAGACACTCTCGGTACACCTCTGACACTCCCAGGTACATCTGACACTCCCTGGTACACCACCCAGCACTCCCAGGTACACCTCTTACCCTCTCTGGTTCTCCTCTCAGCTCCTGGTACACCTCAGACACTCCCATGTACACCTTTGACACTCCCAGGTGCACCTCCTGACACTCCCAGGTACATCTCTGACCTCCCAGGTACCCCTGACACTCCCAGGTACACCTCTGGCACCCCAGGTGCCCTCTGACCTCCCTGGTACACCTGACACTCCCAGGTACACCTCCTTGCTCCCAGGTACCCCTCAGACATTCCCACGTACACCTCTACCTCCCAGGTACACCTCTGACACTCCCAGGTACTCACCTGACAATCCCTGGTAACCTTTGACCTCCCAGGTACACGTCCTTGCTCCCCATGTCACCTCTGACACTCCCAGGTACCCGCTGACACCCCAGGTACTGCTGACACTCCCAGGTACACCTCGAATGCCAGGTACACCTCCAGACACTCCCAGGTACACCTCCAGACACTCCCATGCACACCTCTGACACTCCCAGGTACACCTCTGAGCACTCCCAGGTATGCCTCAGACACTCCCGAGCACACCTCTGACACTGCCAGGTACACCTCAGACGCTCCCAGGTACACCTCAGACACTCCCAGGTACACCTCAGACACTCCCATGCACACCTCTGACCTCCCAGGTACACCTCTGACACTCCCAGGTATGCCTCAGACACTCACAGGCACCTCTGACCTCCCAGGTACACCTCGAGCACTCACAGGTACACCTCTGGCCTCCCAGGTACACATCTGACACTCCTGGTACACCACCTAGCCTCCCAGGTACACCTCTTACACTCTCTGGTTCTCCTCTGGCATCTCAGGTACACCTCAGACTCTCCCAGGTACACCTTGGACACTCCCAGGTACACCTCTGACACTCCCACGTGCATCTCTGACACTCCCAGGTACACCCCTGACACTCCCAGGTACACCTCTGACCTCCCAGGTGCTCCTCTGACACTCCCTGGTACACCCTACACTCCCAGGTACACCTCACTTGCACCCCAGGTACACCTCAGACATTCCGACGTACACCTCGAGCACTCCAGGTACACCTCTGACACTCCCGGTACTCCATGACAATCCCTGGTACACCTCTGACACTCCCAGTTACACGTCCAACACTCCCAGGTACCCTCCTGACCTCCCAGGTATACCGCCCAACACTTCAGGTACACCGCTGACACTGCCAGGTACCTCAGACACTGCCAGGTACACCTCAGACACTCCCAGGTACACCTCAGGCACTCCCACCTCTGACACTCCCAGGTTGCTGAACACTCCCAGGTATACCTCAGACACTCTGGGCACCACCTCTGACACTCAGGTACACCTCAGACACTCCACACGTCACCCTCTGAGCACTCCCAGGTACACATCAGCACTCCTGGTACACCACTCCACTCCCAGGTACACCTCTTACACTCTCTGGTTCTCCTCTCACACCTCCCAGGTACACCGCCGGCACTCCCAGGTACTCCTCTGATGCTCCTGGTACACACCTGACATCACAGGTGCACCACTGACATCCCAGGTACACCTCTGGCACTCGGTTCCCTCTGACACTTCCAGGTACAACTCTGACACTACCAGGTAACCTCAGACACTCCAAGTTCCCTCAGACACTCCCAGGTACATAGACATTCCCAGGTGCACATCTGACACTCCTGGTACACCACTGACACTCCCAGGTACACCTCTTACACTCTCTGGTTCTCTCTGACACTCCCAGGTACACCTCAGACACTCCCAGGTACACCTTAGACACTCCCAGGTACACCTCTGACCTCCCAGGTACATATCTGACACTCCCAGGTACACCCTGACCTCCCAGGTACCTCCTGACCTCCCAGGTGCTCCTCTGACACTCCCTGGTACACCTGACACTCCCAGGTACACCTCATGCACTCCCAGGTACCTCAGACATTCCCACAATACACCTCAGCCTCCCAGGTACCTCTCCACGCTCCCAGGTACATCTCTGCTCCCAGGTACACCACTGACACTCCCAGATACCTCTTACACCAGGTACACCTCTCACACTCAGGCACACCGCCCAACCTCCCAGGTACACTGACACTGCCAGGTACACCTCCAGACACTGCCAGGTACACCTCTGACACTCCCAGGTAATACCTCAGTGCTCACAGGCACACCTCAGACACTGCCAGGTACACCTCTGACACTCCCAGGTACATATGACACTCCTGGTACACCACTGACACTCCCAGGTACACCTCGACATTCCCACGTACCTCGGCCTCCCAGGTACACCTCTGACACTCCCAGGTGCCTCACATCCCTCTGACACTCCCAGGTACACCTCAACACTCCCAGGTACACCTCTGACACTCCCAGTCCCTTGACCTCCTGTGCACCCCAGCCACTCGGTCACCTCCAGACACTCGGGTACACCTCAGACACTCCAGGTACACCTCAGGCTCCCAGGTACACCTTGGCCTCCCAGGTACACCTCTGACACTCCCAGGTATACCTCAGACACTCACAGGCACACCTCTGACCTCCCAGGTACCCACCTCAGACACTCTCGGTACACCTCCTGACACTCCCAATCACACATCTGGTATCCCGTGCACCCAGGTACCTATTACTCTCTGGTTCTCTCTGACCTCCCAGGTACACCTCGAACACTCTCGTTACACCTTGAACTCCCAGGTACACCTCAGGCTCAGGTACATCTCTGAGCTCAGGTACACCCTGACACTCCCAGGTACACCTCTGACCTCCCAGGTGCTCCTCTGACCTCCCTGGTACCTCCCTGATGCTCCCAGGTACCCCTCCATACCTCCCAGGTACACCTCAGACATTCCACGCCTCTGACAAACCCATAACCTCTGACTCCCAGGTACCACGTCCATCCCAGTTTACCTCTGACCTCCCAGGTACACCGTGGCTTCCAGGTACACCGCTGACACTGCCAGGTACACCTCAGACACTCCCCATGCACACCTCTGACACTCCCAGGTACACCTCAGAAACCTCACAGGTACACCTCTGAGCACTCCCAGGTACACATCTGACCTCCTGGTATACCACCGCAGCACTCCCAGGTACACCTCACACTCTCTGGTTCTCCTCTGACCTCCCAGGTACATGACCTCCCAGGTACTCCTCTGATACTCCTGGTACACACCTGACACTCCCCAGGCACACCACTGACCTCCCAGGTCCCTCTGACCTCCCAGGTGCTCTCCTTCCTGGTACCACCTGTTGCTCCGGTGCCTCATACACTCCCAGGTACCTCAGACATTCCCACATACCTCTGGCTCCAGGTACCTCTCACCTCCCAGGTACATCTCTGACACTCCCACACCCCTGACACTCCAGGTACACTCTGCTCCCAAGTGTTCGCTGACACTCCCTGGTACACCTCTGACACTCCCAGGTACACCGCCGACACTCCCAGGTACCATGACTCTGCCAGGTACACCTCAGACACTGCAGGTGCACCTCAGACACTCCCAGGTACCTCAGACACTCCCATGCACACCCCTGACACTCCCAGGTATCTGACCTCCCAGGTATGCACCTCCAGACACTCACAGGCACCTCTGGCCTCCCAGGTCCTCAGACACTGGGCCTCCCAGCACTCCCAGGTACACATCCGCTCCCTGGTACACCACTGACACTCCCAGGTACACCCTTCTCTCTGGTTCTCCTCTGGCCTCCCAGGTACACCTCAGACACCTCCCAGGTACACTGAACATGCTCCCAGGTACACCTCTGACACTCCCAGGTACATCTGTACTCCCAGGTACACCCCTGACACTCCCAGGTACACCTCATACACTCCCAGGTACACCTCCAGACATTCCCACATTACACCTCTGACCTCCCAGGTACACCTCTGAACCTCCCAGGTACTCCCTGACAATCCCTGGTACACCTCCTGACCTCCCAGGTACATCCAACCTCCCAGGTACACCTCTGACACTCCCAGTGCCCGCCCAGCCTCCCAGGTACACCGCCCCACTTTGCCAAGTTCAGACATTCAGGTACACCTGAACCTCCGGTACACCTCTGACACTCCCTCACACCTCTGACACTCCCAGGTACACTCTGACATCCCAGGTATACATCAGACACTCAGGGCACACCTCTCAGCCTCCAGGTAAACCTCAGACACTCACAGGTACACTCCTGATACTCCCAGGTACATCTGACACTCCCTGGTACCACCACCCTCCTCCCAGGTACACCCTCTTACACTCTCTGGTTCTCCTCTGACACTCCCAGTTACACCGCTGACACTCCAGGCTCCTCTGATACCTGGTACACACCTGACACTCACAGGTACACCACTGACACTCCAGGTACACCTTTGGCACTCCCAGGTACACTTCTGACACTTCCAGGAACAACTCTGATACTACCAGGTACACCTCAGACACTCCCAGGTACACCTCAGACACTCAGGTACACCTCAGACACTCAAGGTACACATCTGACACTCCTAGTCACTGACACTCCCAGGTACACCTCTTACTCTCTGGTTCTCTCTGACACTCCCAGGTACCTCAGACACTCCCAGGTCACCTTGAACTTCCCAGGTACCTCTGACACTCCCAGGTACACCTCTGACTCTCCAGGTACACCTCTGGCACTCCCAGGTACACCTCTGACACTCCCAGGTACACCTCTGACACTCCCAGGTACTCCACTGACAATCCCTGGTACACCTCTGACACTCCCAGGTACACGTCCGCCTCCCAGGTACACCTCCTGACCTCCAGGTACACCGCCCAGCACTCCCAGGTACACCTCTGGACACTGCCAGGTCCTGCTCAGACACTGCAAGGTACACCTCAGACACTCCCAGGTACACCTCAGACACCCCATGCACACACCCTCTGACACTCCCAGGTACACTGACACTCCCAGCACCTCTGACCTCCCAGGTACATCAGCCTCCCAGGCAGCACCTCAGACACTCACAGGCACACCTCTCTGACACTCCCAGGTACACCTCAGATACTCACCACATTACACCTCTGACACTCCCAGGTACACATCTGACACTCCTGGTACACCACTGACACTCCCAGGTACACCTCTTACACTCTGGTTCTCCTCTGACACTCCAGTGCACCACTCAGCCTCCCAGGTACTCCTCCTGATACTCCTGGGTACACACCTGACACTCTGGGTGCCATGACCCCACTCCCAGTGCACCTCTGGCACTCCCAGGTACACCTCTGACACTTCCAGGTACAACTCTGACACTACCAGGTAGACCGCTGACACTCCAGGTACCCCTGACACTCCCAGGTACACCTCTGACACTCCCAGTTGCTCCTCCTGACACTCCCAGGTACACCCCTGACACTCCAGGTACACCTCCGAACCTCCCAGGTGCTCCTCGGCACTCCTGGTACACACCTGACACTCCCAGGTACCTCCTTACCTCCCAGGTACACCTCAGACATTCCCATACACCTCTGACACTCCCAGGTACACCTCTCACCTCCCAGGTACATCTCTGACACTCCCAGGTACCCTGACACTCCCAGGTACACCTCTGACCGTACACCGCTGACTCTGCCAGGTACACTCAGACACTGCCAGCACTGACACTCCAGGTACACCCTCAGACACTCCCATGCACCCCTGACACCCCAGGTACACCTCTCTGACACTCCCAGGTATACCTCAGACACTCACAGGCACACCTCTGACACCTCCCAGGTACGCCTCAGACATTCACAGGTACACCCCTGACACCTCCCAGGTACACATCTGACACTCCCTGGTACACCACTGACACCCCGGCACATCCTTACACTCTCTGGTTCCTCCTCTGACACTCCCAGGTACACCTCAGACACTCCCAGGTACACCTTGGACACTCCCAGGTACACCTCTGACACTCCCGTACTTCTCTGACACTCCCGGTACACCCCGACACTCCCAGGTACACCTCTGACACTCCCAGGTGCTCCTCACACTCCCTGGTACACACCTGACACTTCCAGGTACACCATACACCCCAGGTACACCTCAGACATTCCCACGCATACCTCACACTCCCAGGTACACCCTCTGACACTCCCAGGTACTCCACTGACAATCCCGGTACACCTCTGACACTCCCAGGTACACGTCCAACACTCCCAGGCACCTCTGACACTCCCAGGTACCCGCTGACACTTCCAGGTACACCGCTGACACTCTCAGGTACACCTCAGACACTGCCAGGTACACCTCAGACACTCCCAGGTACACCTCTGGACACTCCCATGCACACCTCTGACACCCCAGTACACCTCCTGACACCTCTGGCATGCCTTGCAGACTCTCACAGGCACACCTCTGACACTCCCAGGTACACCTCAGACACCTCACAGGTACACCTCTGATACTCCCAGGTACACATCTGACTCTCACTGCACCACTGACTCCCAGGTCACCTCTTACACTCTCTGGTCTCTCCTCTGGACACTCCCAGGTACACCGCTGACACTCCCAGGTACCTCTGATACCGGTACACACTCAGATACTACAGGTACACCACTGACACTCCCAGGTACACCTTTGGCACTCCCAGGTACACCTCTGACACTTCCAGGTACAACTCTGATACTACCACACTCAGACACTCCCAGGTACTCAGACACCCCAGGTACACCTCAGACACCCAAGGTACACACATCTGACACTCCCTGGTACACCACTGACACTCCCAGGTACACCTTTACACTCTGGTTCTCCCTTGACACTCCCAGGTACACCTCAGTGACACTCAGGTCCACTTGAGACACTCCCAGGTACACCTTGACACTCCCGGTGTACACCTCTGACACTCAGGTACACCTCTGACACTCAGGTACACCTCTGACACTTCTGCACCTCTGACTCCCAGGTACTCCACTGACAATCCCGGTACACCTCTGACACTCCCAGGTACACGTCCAACACTCCCAGGTACACCTCTGACACTCCCAGGTACACTGCTGACACCTCCCAGGTACACCGCTGACACTGCCGTAAAACTCAGACACTGCAAGGTACACCTCAGACACTCCCAGGTACACCTCATGACACTCCCATGCACACCTCTGACACTCCGGCACACCTCTGACACTCCCAGGTATACCTCAGACACTCATAGGCACACCTTTGCCACTCCCAGGTACCTCTCACACTCCCAGGTACATTCTTGACACTCCCAGGTACACCACTGACACTTCTGGTACACCTCTTACCTCCCAGGTACACCTCTGACACTCCCAGGTACACCGCTGACACTCCCAGGCCACCGCTGACACTGCCAGGTACACCTCAGACACTGCCAGGTACACCTCTGACACTCCCAGGTATACCTCAGACACTCACAGGCACACCTCAGACACTGCCAGGTACACCTCTGACACTCCCAGGTACACAAATGACATTCCCTGGTACACCACTGACACTCCCAGGTACACTTCTTACACTCTCTGGTTCTCTGACACTCCCAGGTATACCTCAGACACTCCGGTACCACCTTAGACACTCTCCAGGTACACCTCGACACTCCCATGCACACCTCTGACATCCCAGGTACACATATGACACCTCCCTGGTACACCACTGACACTCCCAGGTATACCTCAGACACTCACAGGCACACCTCTGACACTCCCAGGTACACCCTCAGACACTCACAGGTACACCTCTGACACTCCCAGGCACACATCCGACAATCCCCACACCACTGACACTCCCAGGTACACCTCTTACACTCCTGGTTCTCCTCTGACACTCCCAGGTACACCAGAAACTCTCAGGTACACCTTAGACACTCCCAGGTACAGCTCTGAACTCCCAGGTACATCTCTGACACTTGCAGGTACCCCTGACACTCCCAGGTACACCTCTGACACTCCTAGGTGCTCTCTGACACTCACGGTACACACCTGACACCTCCCAGGTACACCTTCATACACCCCAGGTACACCCCTGCACATTCCCACGTACACCTC
>NW_024728384.1:0-12538 GCF_018991925.1 Homarus americanus | reverse complement strand
CTTTGTTATACTCATCCAAGGGGCTTTGTTATACTCGATCAGGGGACTTTGTTATACTCGATCAGGGGACTTTGTCTTACTCGATCAGGGCCCTTTGCTATACTCGACCGGGGGACTTTGTTATAATCGATCAAGGGTCTTTGGTATGCTCGATCTAGGGACTTTTTTTATTCTGGGCAAGGGGGCTTTTTTATACTCGATCAGGGACTTTGTTACACTGGACCAGAGGACATTTTTATACTCGATTAGGGGACTTTGTTATACTCGATTAGGGGACTTTTGTTACACTCGATCAGGGGACTTTGTTATTCTCGACCAGGGGCCTTTGTTATACTCGATTAGCGGACTTTTTTAAACTCGAGCAGGGGGCTTTGTTGTAGTCGACAAAGGAACATTTTTATACTTGACCAATGAACTTTGTTATACTCGATGAGGGGTCTTTGTTATACTCGATGAAGACGCGTTGTTATTCTCGATCTGGGGACTTTGCTATACTCGACCAGGGGGCTTTTTTATACTCGATCAGGGGACTTTGTTATACTCGATCAGAGGACTTTGTCTTACTCGATCAGGGCCCTTTGCTATACTCGACCAGGGGACTTAGTTATAATCGATCAGGGTACTTTGTTATGCTCGATATGGGGACTTTGTTATACCGGGCCAGGGGACTTTTTTATACTCGATCAGGGGACTTTGTTATACTCGATCACTGGACTTTTGTTATACTCGATCAGGGGATTTAATGTAAGACTCGAACAGGGGACTTTGTTATACTAGAACAGGGGACTTTGTTATAATCGATCAGGGGATATGTTATACTCGATCAGGGGACTTTGTTATTCTCGATCAGGGGACTTTGTTATACTTGATTAGGAGACTTTGTTATACTCGATCAGGGGACTTTGTTATACTTGAGCAGAGGACGTTGTTATACTAGACCAGGGGCCTGTGTTATGCTCGATTAGAAAACTTTGTTATACTCGACCAGGGGACTTTCTTATACTCCACCAGGGACTTGTTATACTCGATCAGGGGATATGTTATACTCGATCAGCGGACTTTGTTATACTCGGTTCAGGGGACTTTGTTATACTCGTCCAGGGGGCTTTGTTATACTAGCATCAGAGGACTTTTTTATACTCGATGAGGGGACTTTGTCTTGCTCGATGAGGAATTTTTGTTATACTCGACCAGGGGACTTTGTTATACTCGATTAGAGGCCTTTTTGACCTCGATTAGGGAATTTGCCATACTGATAGCATTGTTATACTCGATCAGGGGACTTTGTTATATACCCCAGAATGGTGCTTTTGTTATACTCGAGCAGGGGACTTTGCTATACTCGACCAGGGGACTTTGTTATACTCGAGCAGGAGGCTTTGTTATACTCGATTAGGGGACTCTGTTATACTCGATCAGGAGGCTTTCTTATATTCGATCAGGGGACTTTGCTATACTCGACCAGGGGACTTTGTTATACTTGAACAGGGGACTTTGTTATACTCGACCAGGGGACTTTGTTATACTCGATTAGGCGGCTTTGTTATACTCGATCAGGGGACTTTCTTATACTCGATGAGGGGCCTTTTTTGGACTCGATGAGGGGCCTTTGTTATACTCTTCGCTGATCAGGGGACTTTGTCTTACTCGGACCAGAACTTTTTATACCGATCAGGGGACTTTGTTATATTCGATCAGGGACTTTGTTATACCTGGATCAGAGGCTTTGTTATACTTGATCAGGAACTTTGCTATACTCGATTAGGGGACTTTGGTTATACACTAACTGCACTTAAGTATACCACCAGGGGACTTTTTTATACTCTGGACCAGTATAATTTTTATATATTCGATTAGGGGACTTTGTTATACCCGATGAGGGGACTTTGTTATACTCGAGGAGGGACTTTGTTATACTTTATCAGGGGACTTTTTATACCGACCAGAGGACTTTGTTATATTCGATTAGGACTTGTTATACTCAACCAGGGGACTTTTTTATACTTGACCAATGGACTTTGTTCACTCTAATGAGGGGCCTGTGTTGAAGTACTCGATCAGGACTTTGTTATACACAACGAGGATTTTTGATATATACCGTAATTTGTATGCGTTATACTCGATCAGGGGACTTTGTTATACTCAACCAGAGAACTTTGTTATACTCATTCAGGGGACTTTGTTATACTCGATTAGGGGCCTTTGTTATATTTGATGAGAGGGTTTTGTTATACTCGACCAGGGGATTTTGTTATACTCGATCAGGGGACTTTGTTATACTCGTCCAGGGGGCTTTGTTATACTAGCATCAGAGGACTTTGTTATACTCGATGAGGGGACTTTGTTATACTCGATAAGGAGCCTTTGTTATACTAGATCAGGGGACTTTGTTATACTCGATTAGAGGCCTTTTTTGGACTCGATTAGGGGACTTTGTTATACTCGAGCAGGGGGCATTGTTATACTCGATCAGGGGACTTTGTTATACTCGATCAGGAGGCTTTGTTATACTCGATCAGGGGACTTTGCTATACTCGACCAGGGGACTTTGTTATACTCGAGCAGGAGGCTTTGTTATACTCGATTAGGGGACTCTGTTATACTCGATCAGGAGGCTTTGTTATATTCGATCAGGTGACTTTGCTATACTCGACCAGGGGACTTTGTTATACTCGAACAGGGAACTTTGTTATACTCGACCAGGGGACTTTGTTATACTCGATTAGGCGGCTTTGTTATACTCGATCAGGGGACTTTCTTATACTCGATGAGGGGCCTTTTTTGGACTCGATGAGGGGCCTTTGTTATACTCGATCAGGGGACTTTGTCTTACTCGACCAGGGAACTTTTTTATACTCGATCAGGGGACTTTGTTATATTCGATCAGGGGACTTTGTTAAACTCGATCAGGAGGCTTTGTTATACTTGATCAGGGAACTTTGCTATACTCGACCAGGGGACTTTGTTATACACGAACCGGGGACTTTGTTATACTCGACCAGGGGACTTTTTTATACTTGACCAGAGGACTTTGTTATATTCGATTAGGGGACTTTGTTATACTCGATCAGGGGACTTTGTTATACTCGAGCAGGGGACTTTGTTATACTCGATAAGGGGACTTTTTTATACTCGACCAGAGGACTTTGTTTTATTCGATTAGGGGACTTTGTTATACTCGAACCAGGGGACTTTTTTATACTTGACCAATGGACTTTGTTCTACTCAATGAGGGGCCTTTGTTATACTCGATCAGGGGACTTTGTTATACACGACCAGGAGACTTTGTTATACGCGATCAGGGGACTTTTTTATACTCGACCAGAGGACTTTGTGGGTTAGTACCAAATCCAGAGAACCTTGGTTATACTCATTCAGGGACTTGTTATACCTCGATTAGGGCCTGCCATATTGAATATATAATTTTAATTTGTGGGATTTGTTATATTCTAGATCAGGGACCATATACCCTCGATCAGGGGATATGTTATACTCGATGAGGGGACTTTGTTATACTCGATCAGGGGACATTGTTATACTTGATTAGGGGACTTTGTTATACTCGATTAGGGGTCTTTGTTATACTTGATCAGAGGACTTTGTTATACTCGACGAGGGGCCTTTGTTATGCTCGATTAGAAAACTTTGTTATACTCTACCAGGGGACTTTGTTATACTCCACCAGGGCCTTTGTTATACTTGATCAGGGGATATGTTATACTCGATCAAGGGACTTTGTTATACTCGGTAGAGGGGACTTTGTTATACTCGTCCAGGGGGCATTGTTATACTAGGATCAAAGGACTTTGTTATACTCGATGAGGGGACTTTGTCTTACTCGATCAGGGCCCTTTGTTATACTCGACCAGGGGACTTTGTTATAATCGATTAGGGGACTTTGTCATGCTCGATCTGGGCACTTTGTTAAACTGGGCCAGGAGACGTTGTTATACTCGATCAGGGGATATGTTATTCTCGATCAGGAAACTTTGTTATACTCGTTCAGATGACTTTGTCTTACTCCATCAGGGCCCTTTGCTATACTCGACTGGGGGACTTTGTTATAATCGATCAGTGGACTTTGGTATGCTCCATCTAGGGACATTATTATACTGGGCAAACGGACTTTTTTATATTCGATCAGGGGATATGTTATACTCGATCAGGGGACTTTGTTGTACTCAACCAGAGGACTTTGTTATACTCGATCAGGGGACTTTGTTATACTCAATCAGGGGACTCTGTTATACTCGATTTGGGGCCTTTGTTATACTCGATGAGGGGGGCTTTGTTATACTCGACCAGGGGACTTTGCTATACTCGACCAGGGATAATTTGTTATACTCGATGAGGGGGCTTTCTTATACTCGACGAGGGGACTTTTTTATACTTGATCAGGGGACTTTGTCATACTCGATCAGTGCACTTTCCTATATTTGACCAATGGACTTTGCTATACTCGATGAGGGGCCTTTGTTGTACTCGATCACTGGGCTTTGTTATACACGACCAGGGGACTTTGTTATACTCGTTCAGGGGTCTTTGTTATACTCGACCAGAGGACTTTGTTATATTCGATCAGGGGATATGTTATACTCGATCAGGGGACTTTGTTTTACTCGATTAGGGGACTTTGTTATACTTGATCATAGGACTTTGTTATACTCAACCAGGGGCTTTTGTTATACTCGATTAGAAAACTTTGTTATACTCGACCAGGGGACTTTGTTATACTCCACCAAGGACTTTTTTATACTCGATCAGGGGATATGTTTTACTCGATCTGGGGACTTTGTTATACTTTGTTCAGGGGACTTTGTTTTACTCGTCGAGGGGGCTTTGTTATACTAGGATAATGGGACTTTGTTATGCTCGATCAGGGGACTTTGTCTTGCTCGATCAGGGCCCTTTGGTATACTCGACCAGGGGACTTTGTTATAATCGATTAGGGGACTTTGTTATGCTCGATCTGGGGACTTAGTTAAACTGGGCCAGGAGACGTTGTTATACTCTATCAGGGGATATGTCATACTTGATCAGGGGACTTTGTTATACTGGACCAGGGGACTTTGTTATACTCGATTAGGGGACTTTGTTATACTCGATGAGGGAACTTTGTTATACTCGTCTATGGGGCTTTGTTATACTCGATCAGGGGACTTTTGTTACACTCGATCAGGGAACTTTGTTATACTCGATTAGGGGACTTTGTTATACTCAATAAGGGGACTTTGTTATACTCGATCAGGAAACTTTGTTATACTCGTTCAGATGACTTTGTGTTACTCGATCAGGGCCCTTTGCTATACTCGACCGGTGAATTTGTTATAATCGATCAGTGGACTTCGGTATGCTCGATCTAGGGACTTTATTATAGTGGGCAAACGGACTTTTTTATATTCGATCAGGGTATATGTAATACTCGATCAGGGGACTTTGTTGTATTCAACCAGAGGACTTTGTTATACTCGGTCAGGGGACTTTGTTATACTCAATCAGGGACTCTGTTATACTCGATTAGAGGCCTTTGTTATACTCGATGAGGGGGGCTTTGTTATACTTGACCAGGGGACTTTGCTATACTCGACCAGGGGAATTTGTTATACTCGATGAGGGGGCTTTGTTATACTCGACGAGGGGACTTTTTTATACTTGATCAGGGGACTTTGTCATACTCGATCAGTGGACTTTCCTATATTTGACCAATAGACTTTGCTATACTCGATGAGGGGCCTTTGTTGTACTCAATCACTGGGCTTTGTTATACACGACCAAGGGACTTTGTTATGCTCGTTCAGGGGTCTTTGATATACTCGACCAGAGGACTTTGTTATACTCGATCAGGGGATATGTTATACTCGATCAGGGGACTTTGTTTTACTCGATTAGGGGACTTTGTTATACTTGATCATAGGACTTTGTTATACTCAACCAGGGGCCTTTGTTATACTCGATTAGAAAACTTTGTTATACTCGACCAGAGGACTTTGTTATACTCCCCCAGGGACTTTTTTATACTCGATCAGGGGATATGTTTTACTCGATCAGGGGACTTTGTTATACTCGGTTCAGGGGACTTTGTTATACTCGTCCAGGGGGCTTTGTTATACTAGGATCAGGGGACTTTGTTATGCTCGATCTGGGGACTTTGGTAAACTGGGCCAGGAGACGTTGTTATACTCTATCAGGGGATATGTTATACTTGATCAGGGGACTTTGTTATACTGGACCAGGGGACTTTGTTATACTCGACTAGGGGACTTTGTTATACTCGATAAGGGAACTTTGTTATACTCGTCTATGGGGCTTTGTTATACTCGATCAGGGGACTTTTGTTACACTCGATCAGGGAACTTTGTTATACTCGACCAGGGGCCTTTGTTATACTCGATTAGGGGACTTTGTTATACTCGATAAGGGGAATTTGTTATTATAGATAAGGGGACTTTGTTAGACTCGAACAGGGGACTTTGTTATACTCGACCAGGGGACTTGGTTATGCTCGATTAGGCGGCTTTATTATACTCGATCAGGGGACCTTCTTATACTCGATGAGGGGCCTTTGTTATACTCAATGAGGGGCCTTTTTTATACTAGATCAGGGGACTTTGTTATACTCGATTAGAGGCCTTTTTTGGACTCGATCAGGGGACATTGTTATACTAGAGCAGGGGGCTTTCTTATACTCGATCAGGGCACTTTGTTATACTCGATCAGGAGGCTTTGTTATACTCGATCAGGGGACTTTGCTACACTCGACCAGGGGACTTTGTTATACTCGATTAGGGAACTTTGTTATACTTGACCAGGGAACTTTTTTATCCTTGACCAATGGACTTTGTTATACTCGATGAGGGGCTTCTGTTATACTCGATGAGGGGACTTTGATATACTCGACCAGGGGACTTTGTTATACTCGATCAGGGGACTTTTTTATACTCGAACAGAGGACTTTGTTATCCACAATCAGGGAATATGTTATACTTGATCAAGGGACTTTGTTATACTCAACTAGGGGACTTTGTTATACACGATCAGGGGACTTTGTTATACTCCAAAGGGGACTTTGTTATACTCGATCAGGGGACTTTGTTATACTCGATTAGTGGCCTTTGTTATACTCGATGAGGGGGCTTTGTTATACTCGACCAGGGGACTTGCTATAATCGACCAGGGGACTTTTTTATACTCGATCAGGGGACTTTGTTACACTGGACGAGGGGACATTTTTATACTTGATTAGGGGACTTTGTTTTACTCGACCATGGGAGTTTTGTTATACTTGATCAGGGAACTTTTGTTACACTCGATCAAGGGACTTTGTTATACTCGACCAGGGGCCTTTTCATACTCGACCAGAGGACTTTGTTATACTCGATCAGAGGATATGTTATACTCGATCAGGGGGTTTTGTTATACTCGATGAGGGGACTTTGCTATACTCGACCAGGGGACTTTGTTATACTCGATCAGGGGACTTTGTTATACTCGACCAGGGGACTTTTTTATACTTGATCAGGGGACTTTGTCATACTCGACCAGAGGACTTTGTTATACTCGATCAGAGGATAAGTTATACTCGATCAGGGGGCTTTGTTATACTCGATCAGGGGACTTTGCTATACTCGACCAGGGGACTTTGTTATACTCGATCAGGGGACTTTGTTATACTCGACCAGGGGACTTTTTTATTCTTGATTCAGGGGACTTTGTCATACTAGATCTGTGGACTTTCCTATATTTGACCAATGGACTTTGCTATACTCGATGAGCGGCCTTTGTTATACTCGATCAGGGGACTTTGTTATACTTGATTAGAGGACTTTGTTATACTCGATCAGGGGACTTTGTTACACAGGACCAGGGGACATTATTATACTCGATTAGGGGACTTTGTTATTCTCGACCAGGGACCTTTGTTAATTCCCATCAGGGAACTTTTGTTATAATTTCTAATTGGTGGACCTTGTTATACTCGATTAGGGGACTTGTTATACTCGATAAGGGGACTTTGTTATAATTCGAAAAAGGGAATTTGTTATATTCGATATGGGTTTTGTTAGACTCGAACAGGGGACTTTGTTATACTCGACCAGGGGCCTTTGTTATACTCGATCAGGGGACTTTGTTATACTCGACTAGGGATCTCTTTTATACTTGACCAATGGACGTTGTTATCCTCGATGAGGGGCCTTTGTTATACTCGATGAGGGGACTTTGTTATACTCAACCAGGGGACTTTGTTATACTCGATCAGGGGACTTTTTTATACTCGACCAGAGGACTTTGTTATACTCAATCAGGGGATATGTTATTCTCGATCAGGGGACTTTGTTATACTCAACCAGGGGAGTTTGTTATACTCGATCAGGGGACTTTGTTATACGCGATCAGGAGACTTTGTTATACTCGATTAGGGGGCTTTGTTATACTCGATGAGGGTGCTTTATTATGCTCGACCAGGGGACTTTGTTATATTCGATTAGGGGATTTTGAAATATTCGACCAGGGGACTTTTTTATACTTGATCAGGGGACTTTGTCTTACTCGACCAGAGGCCTTTGTTATACTCGATCGGGGAACTTTGTTATACTCGATGAGTGGACTTTACTATATTTGACCAATGGGCTCTGCTATACTCGATGTGGGGCCTTTGTTATACTCGATCAGGGGACATTGTTATACTCGACCAGGTGACATTGTAATACTCGATCATGGGGACTTTGTTATACTCGACCAGAGGACTTTGTTATACTCGATCAGGTGATAAGTTATACTCGATCAGGGAACTTTGTTATACTCGATCAGAGGACTTTGTTATACTCGACGATGGGCTTTTTTGTACTCGATTAGAAAACTTTGTTATACTCGACCAGGAGACTTTGTGATACTCGATCAGGGGACTTTCTTATACTCCAACAGGGACTTTGTTATATTCGATCAGGGGATATGTAATACTCGATCAGGGGACTTTCTTATACTCGATCAGGGGACTTTGTCATACTCGACCAGAGGATTTTGTTATACTCGATCAGGGGATATGTTATACTCGATCAGGGGTCTTTGTTATACTTGATCAGGGGACTTTGTTATACTTGATTAGGGGACTTTGTTATACTAGATCAGGGGACTTTGTTATACTTGATCAGAGGACTTTGTTTTACTCGACCAAGGGCCTTTGATATGCTCGATTAGAAAACTTTGTTATACTCGACCAGTGAACTTTGTTATACTGATCTGGGGACGTAGTTAAACTAGGCAAAACGTTGTTATACTCGATTGATTGGATATGTATATCTGATTAGGGGACTTTTATTACTTGAATAGGGACTTTGTATCAATCAGGAAGCTTTTATATAGATAGAGACTGCCATCTACTCATCAAGGGGCTTTATCATATGACCAGGAATTCATTATATCGTTCCAGGGACTGTTATATAGTCAGAACTTTGTTATCTCCATGGGGCACATCGCCATAGGATCAATTTGACACCATATAGATCAGGGGTTGATTTTGTCTTTACCGTTAGGGTTTATAATGAAGATCAGGGGACTTTGTTATACTCGATCAGTGGATATGTTATACTCGTCGAAGGGGCTTTTTTATACTAGGATCAGGGGACTTTGTTATACTCGATGAGGGGACTTGGTCTTACTCGATCAGGGCCCTTTGTCATACTCGACCAGGGGACTTTGTTATAATCGATTAGGGGACTTTGTTATCCTCGATCTGGGGACTTTGTTAAACTAGGCCAGGAGACGTTGTTATACTCGATCAGTGGATATGTTATACTCGATCAGGGGACTTTGTTATACTTGACCAGGGGACTTTGTTATACTCGATCAGGAGACTTTGTTATACTCGATCAGGGAACTGTTATACTCATCCAGGGGGCTTTGTCATACTCGACCAGGGGAATTTGTTATACTCGATCAGGGGACTTTGATATACTCGATCAGGGAACTTTGTTATACTCGATCAGGGTGATTTTGTCTTACACGATCAGGGCCCTTTGCTATACTCGACCGGGGGATTTTGTTATAATCGATCAGGGGACTTTGGTATGCTCGATCTAGGGACTTTGTTATACCGGGCCAGGGGACTTTTTTATACTCGATGAGGGGACTTTGTCTTACTCGATCAGGGCCCTTTGCTATACTCGACCTGGGGATTTTGTTATAATCGATCAGGGGACTTTGTTATACTCGGTTCAGGGGACTTTGTTATACTCGCCCAAGTGGCTTTTTTTATACTAGGATCAGGGGACTTTGTTATACTCGATGAGGGGACTTAGTCTTACTCGATCAGGGCCCTTTCTCATACTCGACTAGGGGACTTTGTTATAATCGATTAGGGGACTTTGTTATCCTCGATCTGGGGACTTTGTTAAACTAGGCCAGGAGACGTTGTTATACTCGATCAGTGGATATGTTATACTCGATCAGGGGACTTTGTTATACTGGACCAGGGGACTTTGTTATACTCGATCAGGAGACTTTGTTATACTCGATCAGGGAATTGTTATACTCATCCAGGGGGCTTTGTCATACTCGACCAGGGGAATTTGTTATACTCGATCAGGGGACTTTGTTATACTCGATCAGGGAACTTTGTTATACTCATCCAGGGGGCTTTGTCATACTCGATCAGTTGACTTTCTTATACTCGATCAGGGTGATTTTGTCTTACACGGTCAGGGCCCTTTGCTATACTCGACCGGGGGATTTTGTTATAATCGATCAGGGGACTTTGGTATGCTCGATCTAGGGACTTTGTTATACCGGGCCAGGGGACTTTTTTATACTCGATGAGGGGACTTTGTTTCACTGGACCAGGGGACATTTTTATACACGATTAGGGGACTTTGTTATACTCGATCAGGGGACTTTGTCTTACTCGATCATGGCCCTTTGCTATACTAGACCGGGGGACTTTGTTATAATCGATTAGGGAGCTTTGGTATGCTCGACCTAGGGACTTTGTTATACTCGATCAGGGACTTTGTTATACTCGACCAGTGGCCTTTGTTAAACTCGATTAGGGGACTTTGTTATACTCGATAACGGGACTTTGTTATACTCGATAAGGGGAATTTGTTATACTCGATAAGGGTTCTTTGTTATACTCGATCAGGGGACTTTCTTATACTCGATTAGAGGCCAAAATCAGGGGACTTTGTTATACTCGAGCAGGGAGCTTTGTTATACTCGATTAGGGGACATTGTTATACTCGATCAGGAGGCTTTCTTATACTCGATCAGGGACTTTGCTATACTCATCCAGGGGACTTTGTTATACTCGATCAGGGGACTTTGTTATACGCGAGCAGGAGACTTTGTTATACTCGATTAGGAACGTTTGTTATACTCGTCCACGGGGGCTTTGTTATACTAGGATCAGGGGACTTTGTTATACTCGATGAGGGGCTTAGTCTTACTCGATCAGCGCCCTTTGTTATACTCGACCAGGGGACTTTGTTATAATCGATTAGGGAACTTTGTTATACCTGGTCAGAGGACTTTGTTATACTCAACCAGGGGCCTTTGTTATACTAGATAAGAAAACTTTGTTATACTCGACTAGGGGACTTTGTCATACTCGACTAGAGGACTTTGTTATACTCGATCAGGGAACTTTGTTATACTCATCCAGGGGGCTTTGTCATACTCGATTAGCGGACTTTCTTATACTCAATCAGGGGATTTTGTCTTACACTATCAGGGCCCTTTGCTATACTCGACCTGGGGACTTTGTTATAATCGATTAGGGGACTTTGTTATACTGCACCAGGGGACTTTGTTATACTCGATCAGGGGACTTTGTTATACTCGATCAGGGAACTGTTATACTCATCCAGGGGGCTTTGTCATACTCGACCAGGGGAATTTGTTATACTCGATCAGGGGACTTTGTTATACTCGATTAGGGGCCTTTGTTATATTTGATGAGGGGGTTTTGTTATACCCGACTAGGGGACTTTGTTATACTCGATCAGGGGACTTTGTTATACTCGATCAGGGGACATTGTTATACTTGATTAGGGACTTTGTTATACTCGATTAGGGGTCTTTGTTATACTTGATCAGAGGACTTTGTTATACTCGACCAGGGGCCTTTGTTATGCTCGATTAGAAAACTTTGTTATACTCGACCAGGGGACTTTCTTATACTCCACCAGGGCCTTTGTTATACTTGATCAGGGGATATGTTATACTCGATCAAGGGACTTTGTTATACTCGGTAGAGGGGACTTTGTTATACTCGTCCAGGGGGCATTGTTATACTAGGATCAAAGGACTTTGTTATACTCGATGAGGGGACTTTGTCTTACTCGATCAGGGCCCTTTGTTATACTCGACCAGGGGACTTTGTTATAATCGATTAGGGGACTTTGTCATGCTCGATCTGGGCACTTTGTTAAACTGGGCCAGGAGACGTTGTTATACTCGATCAGGGGATATGTTATTCTCGATCAGGAAACTTTGTTATACTCGTTCAGATGACTTTGTCTTACTCCATCAGGGCCCTTTGCTATAC
>NW_024728383.1:0-23961 GCF_018991925.1 Homarus americanus | reverse complement strand
GGTCAATACATCTGATATTATATTCAGATTCACCACTCTGTAACTTTCCACTGTCTATGAGTAAGACATGAGATTGACACGTGAGCGGGCAACTTACCCAAGAGGGCGAGACCCATAGCTCAGCATTTCTGTAAGCACGCACTGCGATGCCCCTAAGCTTCAGTAGCTCACTTCAACTCATATCGAAAGGACGTGACCAAACGTTTATCATACATAAACGCCGTCCCTTTCTCATTCACTCCTAGACAGTGAGACTTACGGTTGATATACACTCAGGAATTATATATACAACCTTTTATAATAAAACAAAGGAACTACCGTTTGGGTTTCGTTACTTAAAACCCAAATATAAATATGTGTGAACGGACTGGTTAAATGGACAAGCAGCCGATTCATATAGGTGGCAAGCGGTGTGTACGGATTCTTCAAACTGGTAGTCGTATCATCCGTCTGTGTCTTGTGAAAAACAAGAAACCACACAGCAGTGACGCGTTACATAATCCGAGTGTTTAAAACTATATCCCGTATTGAGACGATATGTAGTGAGCACTCCTTATCTCTGTCACATACAAATACGTGCAGAATTCGTAATATACAAATATTACAGCCTGTTGGTATATATCCAGATTGAGCCGGTTGAGATAGACTCCACTCAGCATTCCCTAGACATTACAGTGTTGCAGTGTTGAACAACAGTTTCGTAGCCTGGAATTCAATTGGTATTTCACTAGCAGCTGAGCAGTATTGTTGTGTCGTCAGCGCGAATTACGAATTCCGGTGTCATCATACAGATCTCCATATACACGTGGACTGTGAAGACTTGGCACACGGCAGTTTTCGCCAGCGAACCAGCACTACCAGTGTGATAACCAATCATCAGTTTTCTGATCGCCGGAGGAGGAACTCACCTAAATCAAGTGGACTCGTCTCTCACCAAAGCAGAAGCGTCATCTCGTTGCCAAGGAAACCAGCAGCGGCGCACGCATCCTAGGAAGAGGCCCCACCCACCACTCCACTCAGAACTTTGAAGGATTCACATTTTCTATACAGACGTACTCTGTATAAATAGGTATTTAAATTACATAATTCTACACACATGAACACGTTCGAGAGATATCTTCACACCGATAGGTTCGTCGGATAGGATTATTTCAATGATAAAGTGTCAAATGTAAGATTAATGTATTGAAATCCTATAATTTACAGTAGTTTGTAAGTGTCTGTCTACTTATTGATAGTTTAATAATTAACTACAAAACATATTCATTTGTCTTGTAAATGAGAGGCAAGTGATCTACTTACTGTTAAGTATTCATTGACCCAAGGGGGCTAATAGAAAATTTCTAAGTTTCCCATGTCTAATGTAGATGAAATCGAACGCCTAGCGCAACTATTTGCTGATAACCAACTCATCAATGATCAAGCCCAGACTGACATAGATTTTGAGTATGGAACACAGTTAAATGAGTCGGTAGGAAGTAGTGAGAAAGTTATAGACGAATCATTTGACGACTTAAACCGTCGTACCCTACGGTCTGGTAATCACTATAGTACCTCACCTAAGTATACTAAAGCAGTTACCCCTGTTACAGGTGATAGTGTGTCTGTTGCTAAATCGGTAACAACATTATTAACCCAGCCTTCTGTTAAGAGTAAGAATACTAACTCGCTTAATAACACTAAAATGGCATCTTCTAACCCTCACACCCTACTAACACACCTACAGCTGATACTGTTATTAATATCATGCAGCGCGGCGAATGTTCGAAATTTCACTGGACAAGACGATTATAGGGTCGCACATTTTATTCGTGCATGTGAAGATAGCATGCGCAATGGTCACATAACGACTGACGAAGATAAGAAAGCATATGTACGTTCCCATATAACGCAGGGTTCCTATGCAGGCAGTCGTTTAAATGCGTTTGGTTTACAAAGCCATGACTATGAAAAGTTCAAGCGAACGCTAATTGGGATTATTGGGGGTAGGTCACAGCTGGGCCAGCCGTCACAGATGCCACAGATGCCTCACTCCCAGACTCCTTACGCGACACACTTAGCTTCGATCGCTCCTCCCCGCCTAACATATAAACAGAAAACATCGTTACGATGCGCACATTGTAATAAACGTGGCCACGTAATGGAAGATTGTTTTCAGCCCCGAGGTAATAGTGCAAACAAAGCCACACCCGGTGCAAAGCCATTCTCAAGGTCAAACAGAGAGGGAGCTAAAGCAGCACCTCCTCCTCCTACCCAGACAGCGCGCAAATGGTGCGCTCTTCACAAATCGACATCTCATAGTTCACATGAGTGCGATATACTAATAAAAGCTAGGGGAGTGGACCTAAGTGAAACGGAGGTGTTGTATAGGCGCAAGCAGAAACGTCCCCAGGACAAGTCATCGGGGGAAGACCAGCGCACACTACAGCAAGGAGAGGGATAGATAGGGTAATTCCCGCCCCTCCTCACAGCACTTCTATAGCGGCCTCATTAATAGCGGCGCTTAGAAAAGTGGAAGTGTTGTCAGTACCGGTGAGAGTGGATAATACCAGATTGGCTCTTGATATAGACACAGGTGCTTGCGCTAATGTATTGGCCTTGACATCATATCACGAGTTACAACGTAAATTCCCTCACCGCAAATTCAAATGGAGGCCTAGTAACGCTGAGCTCGAAGGAGTTTCAGGTACTCAGCTGAGCATTAAAGGAATGGTGACGTTACCACTCAGATTCTCAAGACGTGGTTCTCCCTTCTACGCGGACTTTTATATAGTTCAGCAGTTCAATTTGCCAGCTGACGGTTACTTGGTCTACCAACTCTTCGAAAGAACATGATAGATGTTCATCCACGTAATAATAGTGTTACGTTTAAAGGTGTTTCCTACACAGCAATGAGTCATTCTGAACCTATGCTCACCGCTAGGACGAAGGTGTTGTCTACCAATCCTATTAAGAGGAAGGCGGATCATGCGTCAGAGATATATCTCGACCTCAACCACACACCTTCCCAGCGTGATTACAGCAGCAAGAGTTGGAAGATAGTACCTGCAATGTTGAAGAGTACTCTCCATTACCAGAATGAGGAATTCACCAACGCAACAATCCTGTGAGCTGAAGTGAACATTAGTTTCTGCAAATGATTCGTTCACTGCCCAGGGTGTGACAGGACGTGACTGCAGTTGTTGAGACTAGTCATCAATCAACATCCTATCAACAAAATTCTTTCGTATGGCTTGACCAACCCCCAGTTACCAGCGCCCAGCACCCACCCTAGTGATGATGACACATCCGGTCTGAGAGATGGTCTCAGCATTCTGAGGTATGGTGTTGTGGATGACGTTGTGTAACAATTAGCGGCGGTTTGCTGTACTCAGGATTTTTGTGAGCATTGACCCAATCACCGGACCTTGGAATCAGCTGTGTCTACTGTGGTACACACACACACAAGTCTACGGGATTGCGGGAACAATTTCACATTATCAAGAAATTAAAGAAAGGATGTTATGTGTGTGATTTTCTAGATATCACAGCAATGTCGAAGTGCAACCAAATATATTCCTAATTCGAGGTATTGTTGCGAATTGCCAACAGACTCGACTGGCCAGGATAGATCAAATAGCACCACATGTCAAGGTGATCGATCATCCTCAGGGCAAGACACGCCTGTTAGAGCTGCTTGCCGACTACAGATAGTAGCCTTGCCAGGGGAAACGCTAGGTCAGACAGATTTAACATCCCATCATTTAGCGTTAAAGGAAGGAACCAACCCTATTTGCATACCAGCTTATAGACTACCTCATAGCCAGCGCGCTGTAGTGCAAGATATGGTACAGGGTATGTTAGATGAGAATGTCATTAGACACTCAAAATCCCCCTTTAACAGCCCATTATTCCTCGTCCCGAAAAAGGATGGTGGATGGCGCCCTGTCATAGATTTCAGGCGCGTAAATAATCAAACAATCCCTGATAGGTACCCAATGCCTATCTTGAGTGACATATTGCAATCCTTAGGCAAGGATAATGCGGTATTTAGCAACTTAGATTTGCTTAGTGGGTATTGGCAAATACCACTCGATGAAAAATCACGAGAAATCACGGCATTTAGCACGCCTCTAGGCCATTTTGAGTTTCTACGAATGCCATTTGGTCTCAGAAATGCCCCACTAACATTTCAAAGAATGATCAACACCCTGTTTGCCGGACTAATTGGTAACACAGTCTGCGCTTATTTGGATGATCTAATAGTAGTCAGTAAGGACGTCGATTCTCATCTGATTAAACTGCGTGAAATTTTGGCCAAACTTTCCACAGATCTATATAAAGCAATTGATAATCCAAACACTTTATCAAGAATTTGGCTAAGTGTTGCAGATGCCACTATATATTAGCCCTGCATTCCGTATCACGCCCCAACCCTTCACCCACGCCCTAAATAGGAAGCCTGGTGGTGCTCATGCAAGAGGACACGCGTGGGAAGTTTAGAGTGATAGCATTTGCAAGTCGCAAACTAATCGATGCTGAAACACGTTATTCGGTGACGCATTTAGAAACGTTAGCCGTTGTGTGGGCACTTAAGAAGTTCAAAGACATTATCTTTGGCTACAAGATAACTGTTTTTACTGATCATGCGGCAGTCACCGAACTGTTCCATGGCAGAAACTTATCAGGCAGATTAGCACGCTGGTATCTGACAATTCAAGAGTTTGACCCCGAATTTAGGTATTTACCTGGGAGGGCGAAAGTTGTCGCCGACGCTCTGTCAAGAAATATAGCACCAGTAATGCCTGTATCAACCTTCACTCTTTCGCAGCTGGAAGATGAGCAACGACGCGACCCATATTGGTCAGCTGTTATTTTTGCTCTCGAATCGGGCGAGGATGTTAAACTCCCCAAGTTATTTCTTCCCTTAAGTCAGTTTGAATTACGACATAACATACTCAATAGGATGAGAAAATCTCCTGAGGGTAATGTGTCTCAAAAAGTCGTACCTGACACGTTGCGCAAAGCAGTAATGACATTGTTCCACGATGTCCCACAAGCAGGTCACCAAAGTCGTGATAAATGCTTAGCGGATTTACGAAAGAAGTATTTCTGGAACACTATGAAGAAAGACATAGAATTACACATAGCTAATTGTTTGGCATGTGCTCAACATAAAAGATCAACAGGATCACCTGCCCCGATTCTACAATATCCTACACCAGACCGTCCGTTTGACACAGTCGCTGTTGATGTGTTACAACTCCCAATGAGTCATCAGGGATCAGGATACGTCTTAGTGTGTGCGGATCATTTTTCCAGGTTCGTGGTCTTGGTCCCACTAAAAGCAAAACGGCCGAAGCAGTAGCCTATGCATTAGTGATGAATCTCATATGTCCATATACTACGCCTAAAGTTCTACTCTCTGATAATGGAACAGAGTTCAAGAATGAGCTAATAGAGCATATATGTTTACAATATGGAATTAAACAAACTTTTGTGACAGCTTATCATCCACAGGCTAATGGCCTTGTTGAAAGAACCAATCGTAAAATCCTAGAAATACTGCGTCCAATCATTAATGGTTTTCAATACGCATGGGAGGATTGGTTACCGCAGGTTGCAGCGTCGATTAATGGGTCAGTTAATAGCTCTACGGGCAAAACACCCTACTATATTGTCTATGGTACAGATAAACGCCTGCCTTACGACATCCTTACAGAGGCGCCATACCCGGTATATAATACGGATGATTTTGCGGCAAAACAAATTCATGTCTTTACAGAAATTCATAACCAAGTACGATCACAGCTAGCGGCGTCACGCGCCGAAATGATCATCAAACAACATAAACATGCTAAACCTATCGCACTGAACGTTGGGGACGCTGTTATGTTACAGGTACCTGAAAGGAACTCCAAACTTTCGGCGAAATTTTCTGGTACATTCCGCATAATCTCAAAAGAAGCAGGCAACGAATTCAAAATATGGAAGCCTAATGCACAGATCGCAGATGTCGTGCACGCGGATCGTCTGAAGAAGACCCAGATAAATGTCTTACCTCAAGTTGATGATAATGTGATTGATACATCCTTACAGACTGTTCAGAAGCAAAATGTCCCAAATGACTATTGTATGAAACTACGTTCTGCGAGTAGAAGTTAACTCGTACTTTCGCGTCAGATGGAAAACGTCGACGGCCAACTACAATCAGCATTGGACATTCTTCATGGTCTCAGCACAGCTTTGATGAATTCGACAATAGTTTCATGAACGTTGTCGTTCAAGCTGTATCTCAACAGAATCGTGTTATTTCTCAAACCTTTCACGCGATTACTGCTCTAGAATCAAAGGTTAATGCAATCATAATGGAGTCTAACCAAGTTTCGAGGATTGTTACTAGGTTACAGAAAGCAATCCCGACGTTAGAATGGCTCCTTTACTTCACAGAATATTTGCATACTGCTGAAATTTCAGTTCATAAAATTGTAACCTCTAAAAATGAACTAATAGACAGCATTGTAGATGCCGGGATAGGACGTGTGGACGCGAAGCTTGTGCCTGTGCAGACGCTTCTTGAAGCTTTAAAAAATAGCCAAGTTGCAGTATCATTTAACTCCTATTTTCAATGACAATGAGGTTCAATATCATTACCCACTGTTGGAGTCAACCCTCACGCACAATGCAATTCTGATCCACATTCCTATGCGAGGGCAACATGAGTTTAATGCATGGCATTTAGAACCCTTCCCCTGGTTTATGAACGACACACTGTATACCCTAGATAGGCCTAAAGAATTTTTCTTAGTAGATGAAGAATATTCATTGTTATCAATAGAGGATTCTGAGGTACTGTCACGGTGTAAGTCGTCTTATCTACACCTACACGTATGTCTAGCCTACATGTTTGCATTTATTCCTGCTGCAGAGGGTATATGTGAATTGGCAGTCATACAACCAAATGTACGCACAGCGTTAGCGCAATGCAGTTATAGGCCAGTTAGTCTAAAGACTGTGTTCCACGCTCACCTTCACAATGTGCAGTATTTGTTCTTTCCAAATCTCACTACTGTAATTTTAAAATGCCAAAATGGTGTTAAGCAGCTAGTTGTGAAAGGGCATTACAAGGCTCCTGATTACTGTGAAATCACTTGTAGTACATTATGGACCTTGCCTACTCATCAGCATTTTGCGTTAAATCGAAAACTCAAGTCTGCTTTAATTCCACTTCCTATAATGAATTTCACTATCAAGGATATTCAAATAGTATCAGAGAAATTAAAAGTGTTAGCTTTCTTGAACGAGACACATTTTGCTGATTTGAATAATAACTTGCCATTTTACCTGTCACGGGAATTTGCTCTACCAAGTCTTACGATTCCCTCTGTTCTGTTAATTCTGGCAATAATGTTCCTGTTCTGTTATTACCGGGCAGTATCATCCAAATTCAACATTGTTCATAACATACTAACCCGTACGACACAAAAGTCTAGGTCCCCTGTAGACCTACCCCTGGCGAGGGCGGCGTCAAGCCCCCACTCAGTATATGGAACATCACACTCATCGTGTTGTTTGCCCAGCATAAAGCTAATAAGATTACTTCTCTCTCCAGACTTCGCATCAAGGAGTCCCCGAGTCCTAGCTGGTAACATGTCATAGCTCGACACATGAGCCCACTTTGTTATTAGCTCATTCGACTTTTGCAGAGGGTTTGGATGGGAGACGTGTCTTCTGTTTTTACCTCTGATTATGTTTATGTCTTTCCAGGCTTTGCTGAGGGATGTGTTGGTTCAGGCTGTTGACATATGTCTCCCATGCATTTTGTCTGAGTTCGTTTACACGTTCCCTGACAGCAGCAAGGGAAGCTTGATACAATCGTAACATTTGAGGTGTTCTAAATTGTCTGTAACCCTTACCCACCCTCCTGACCCTAGCCCTGAGTTTTTTCAGCTCAGGGTCATTATAGCACTGCTGTTGCCTGTTCCCATTATGCTGACCACGTTTTCTCCTTTTTTTGGTGGAGGCATTGCTGGTGAAGTATACATAAGTCCTATCTATCAGATCGTCATGGAAACTTTGGTAGTTGTCAGGCTTGTAGTCCTTGTACCAGTCATGGATGAAGTCTATGAACTGGCTTTCATGTTCTTGCTTGACTGTGATTCTACGTCTGTTGAGTTTACCACCAGTGGGGGTGTCATTGGCTACATGTATACTAGCTTGGATTGGGCTGTGGTCAGACATAAGATCAGTGACAACATCAGAGCTATGAGTTGTGTATGATAGATTAAAGCCAATACATTTGTCTAGACCCCCGCCATAGATGTGTGTTGGTTCATTATTACCTATAATTTGAACATCTTCATATGCGCTGAGAAGTGAGATAAGTCTCCTACCATTGGTGTTAGTGGTGGAGTCACCTAATTTCTTGTGTCTAGTATTCAGGTCACCCATTAGGACAGTGGGCTCAGTGTGTAAAAAGTCTGGGAGATCTGTGTATTGAAGCTGATCTGAGGGAGCATAGGCGTTTAGCACGTTGAGTGTGGAGTTGCCTAGGTGGATAGTGATCCCATGGTACTGAAGGTTGGTAGTCTTTTTGGATACAAGAGGCACATGCGGGAGTGACTTCTTAACATACATCAAACATGTGTGAGTAGAACTAGGATCATAATACACATAATTGGGCAGACTGGGTGGGGGCTTACCATTAGGTGTGAGACACTCCTGCAGACACACAATATCGATGTCCTCAGTCACAACTTTGTGGTGTAGGTCAGGGTATCGTTTTCTAAGGGATGAGATGTTCCAACTCATCACCTTCACCGCTCTGTATCTTTGTCTGGTATTAACACTGGCCATTATGAAATGTATTTGGAATTTTGTCTGGTATTAACACTGGCCATTATGAAATGTATTTGGAAAGAAGCATAAGGCACTGTATGATACTGTTCTTTTCTGCGCTGCCTGTCCCTTCGGCAGGCAGTAGGCCAGTTAACCTTTTGGAAACATTTCTGGAGCACGTACGGCTCAACAATTGTTGTATTTCATTGGCAGACAACAACACACTTTTGTTACACTCGACATCACCACCATTTTCTGTTTGTGCTTGTTCATCTTCACTGACCATGTCCACAGAGGCATCAGTAGAACTGTTACCAGTATCACTATTTTCCTCTGCGTGGACACTAGTTCCTGGTGGGTCTTGAGTTTGCACATCTGGTACTGACATCTGAATGTCTTCAGTTTGACTGTAATTTTTCCGAAGTTGCTGCACTGTGTTGGTGGTGTTTTTTTCCTTTAGTGTATCACAGAGGCTCCTAAACATTTCAGTTAGAGCTGTAAACTGAGCTTTGAGTTCTTTAATTTCATTTTTCAAATCATTGATCTCTTCACGATGTGCAGGGAGTGTGTTGGCAGCTACCTGTTGTGTCGGTACGTCTGTGTTGCCCCATGCTGATCTTTCGATGACTGCTGGTGATGATCCTGGAGCTTTGGTGGGGAGGGCAGGCCAGGGGTTGGCCGTAGGGAGTACCCTAGCAGCATTAGTGTTTCTGGAGACCTGCCTGGGTGGCGGGTCTGGGCGCTGAAGGGGTGTAGGAGCTCTAGAACAGTTAGGGTGCCATACAGGAACTCCAACTGTTTTGCAGTTAATACACTTCTGTTGGATGACACCCCCTTGAGCAACTGTATCTCTGCAAACCTGTGTTGCATGTTGCCTTGAGCAGAGACCACACCACGGCTTAGTCGAGGGGCATAACCGGGCCACATGGCCCCAGTGCTGACAGTTGTAACACCTCCGGTTAGGGGGCTGATAGAGTGTTACCTTCAGAGTCCGATAGGCACCACGGACTCGAATGGTCTTGGGTGGGTCTTCCGAGCCAACCCAGTCTGCAATGACTGCATTCTTGACCCTGAGTCGCTTCGTCCTTCTGATGTAGGGATGGGCTTCTAGTAGTGTAGGGGTCTGGTACTGGTCGAGCCCTATGATTATTATGGTTTTCTTGCTCGGTGGTTGGGATGATTGTTCCATGGTTATTCCCCTTATGCTATTGGTGAGGAGATCCTGTATGACTGCTGGGTCGTTTCTAATCAGAACATGATCTTGTGTACCGACTCTGAACTGAAACTCAGCCTCAGGATATTTGTCTTCCGCATCGTTCAGCCAGAGATACTTGTCTTCAGGTGATGTACCTTCAGGGAAGTATAATCTTACTCTCATGGGGGGTTGTGGTTGTAGCTGATTGTCTCTAAGTCTTTCTGCCTTTTCGGCCTTCCGCTTGTTCCTGGACTGAACTAGTTGAAAGCCATCTTCTTCGTTGGTGTCAAGGTCAACACCACAGTCGCCTGGCTCACTCAGTGCATCAGGAGAGTTAAAGCGAGCAGCTGGGTCTCCAGTCAACTCAGACATGGTGGAGTTACAGGGCTCGACTTATATGCCTACGTCAGAGGGCCGAGGACTGCTTGGCACTCCTAGGAAGTCAGCGGTGGTTGGGAGGCGTAACCATCTTAGAGGACAAAGGAGATTGGCATCTACTGTACAGCGTATTAGCGGTGTGAGAGGAGGCCATGAGCGGGCCTCCCGCGGAGGGAGTGTGGTGTCGGGGGGACTAAGGTAACAGGAGTTTTCTCAGTTTATAAACACTTTTATTACACTACACTTGTTCTTAATAGCATGTCTGTTTTTCTGGTTAGATACAGTATCAAAGTCAATTTTAGTTTCAAAAGAACTAACCAGCTTGGCACACTATGAGGACGGGGGTTTGTGTAAACAAACCCTCACCACATGGCCGAGCGTGACCACAAGGGTATAGGCCTTGCCTCGCTGGCACCTACACCTACACACGACACAGTGCTCAACACACGGTAGTTCACTTGTTATACAGGCAACATATTTGCAGTTGTTGACCTATCCCCACCCTACTGGGTGGTGTTGTGTTATTTCGAAGTCAAGTGTGAAGCCGACCCACTGTTGTTCTCAGGGTGGACTGATTAGCACCTCCTTGTCAGGAGATGGCGGTCAGTACCCAGCGGTGCTTATCTCACTGGCGGGTCACGGCTCTCACTGGTACTGTCTAGTACTGAATTCACTGGCTTAAACACTGTTCATAACTGTTCAACACTGGTTCCACTTCTTTCCGAAACGAAATGTCACTTTTTGATTATGTTGATATCCCGGTGGTGAGGATGGGCCGGGGAGAGGGACGTGGGGAATGGGCCGACATACAGTAAGGAGAGCTGCTTCAGCAGGAGCAGCGCCTAATAGTCTTTGACCTCATGGTGCTCAGTCATCACCGAGGTGCACCTGGGGAGCAAGCCTGAGTACCTGGGAGTGTCTGAGGTGTACCTGGGAGTGTCAGACTTGTAACTGGGAGTGTCAGAGGTGTACCTGGGAGTGCCAGATGTAATGAGACAAATAAACAGAGAGAGAAGAGGAAGAATATATATATATAGGAAGTATAAAGAGTAGAGATGTAAAGATAGGAAACTTGGTAGCGTGGCCTGGATGTTATTTGCACAGCGTCACTACGCTTATCTTATCTCGTATGTCAATACACATATATCACTTCGTAAAGGGACAACTTGTTAAACACCTCTTGATACAACTATTTATTACTTCACTCAATGACATGGACACATTAATATCACTATTATATCGGGGTGGCTAACACATCATGTTTACGCCACGACACTGACTCTCGGACACACCTGAATGAATACACTTCCCACAGTAGGTAACTCACCCTAGGACGTTCTGACAAGACTCACGTGTACCCTGACGTAGGCCCAGTGAATGCTTGGCTGGGCTGCCTCCTATGAGAGGCTTCTGCTTAGCTGGGGTCTGGTCGGGAAGTCCCCTTCCCGACCTGGGGAGAGGGTGAGCTTGACTCTGAGAAGTGAACCGAGTGACGACCCGAACGGGAGAGAGATGTCAGCAACCAGAATGATAATGATAATGGAATAGGAATGTCGAATGGAATGCCCGTGGACGGGACTGTAGGGCCTTTATATGGGGTCGGCCCAGCCGGCTTCTGACCTCTAACAATTAACACTAAACTGGTTTGATCTGGATAATTGTGTGCAGGTGTGGTCCTGGCCAGGTGTCTTGGCTAGGTGCGGTTGTGGGTCACCGGCTCACGTCATTAGCGGGCCAGGTCAAGTCCCTAGGGTCGACCTGAGGTGTGTCAACCTGGAATGCGGTGGTACCACGAGGTCTGTGGTGTACTTGCTGTTATATGTGACATAATTCTGGGCTGTAAGGTTTGGTCTGACAATCACTCATTACACCTCCCGCCAAGACCAAAGCTTCATCACAGAGACTGATGTCACACATAGACAGCAACATCACGTGTGGTATCAAAGATAATCCCTGGGGTGCTAACATAGTCTCACATTCACAAACAACAATCTCATAGGTGTGTTTTTCTACTGGCGCTAGTTTGATCTGACAAAGCTCACTATACCTCCCGCCAAGATCAAAGCTTCTATGCCAGGAGAAAAAGGAAACAGCAAGTGAACATAGAATGAAAAAATCCTTCATATGTAGCATAGTGTCCGAGGCAACTTGCAAATCACATTCTACAAACAATAACAGGTGTTACATTTCCATGTCAAAATAATAATTCATCTCAGTCAGTAATATAGCTACAACATCGTGTTTCATAGTCCAAGACATTGATCAAATGAACTCATAGAAAAAAAGTGAGACTAAAAAAAGACATTCTTTGTAGTAAACATCAACAAAATCAGAGAAAATACTTCAAAATACAAAAAATGTTCCTACTTCACATATTAGGGTATTGATATCTTTTTATTATACATCAACAACATCAGTACATTAGTTGGGTCCAGCATAGCTCACGTCTTCCATCCAGCTGGTATCTGAAAAATAGGGGATGGCTGCAGCTCAGCAGCTGTAGTCGGTTGGTCCTTCATCATCGGCTTTCTTGTGATGTCAGGACAGCACATCTTCTGTCTTCTTTCTTCACATAGCACGTCTTCTGTCTTCTGTCTTCTGTCTTCTTTCTTCACATACCGCACCTTGTAGGTCGTTTCTCCACACCTTCTGACTTCTTCTCACTTCCTCCTGGTTTCCATACTCTTCCAGACGAGTTTTCTGTCCCATCTGCGTTCTTCCTCTATACATCTTCATTTTCATATTCCAGATGAATTTTTCTGCTCCATCTGAGTTTCTTTATACATCTTCGTTTTCCGTCATATTCCAGATGAATTTTTCTGCTTCATCTGCATTTCTTCTCTGCAACATCATCATTTTCAACATATTCCAGACGAATTTTTCTGCTCCATCTGTATTTCTTCTCTGCAACATCATCATTTTCAACATATTCCAGACGAATTTTTCTGCTCCATCTGTATTTCTTCTCTGCAACATCATCATTTTCAACATATTCCAGACGATTTTCTGTTCGTCTGCCGACGGCCCTTTCCGGCCGGGATGAAAGCCGGTCCACTGTTTGGGCTGTCGTCTCCTTAGATGACTGTAAGGCAGGTTCCGCGGACCAGGGCTCGCCCTCCGTACGTGAGTGTCGGCGAGACCAAAGACCGTCCTGTCTTACACCTTCCACAGTGGTGAATCCCTCCCTGGCTGGGCTCACCAGGGTTCGTTGTGTGGCGATCCATTCCACACTCCTTACTTCCTAAAGTAGAAAAATATAAAATCTTCTTAATCCTATACCAAGGGAGGACTTGAAAGAAGTGACGTGGTGTGTGGTGGGTTTCGTGCTGCCTTCATCAGGCTGCATTCATCACGCTGCTTTCATCATGCTGGTTCTTCTCTGCTCGTATGTACTGTGGTTGACGTCCGGCTGGCCATGGGTGGTACTGTGTGTGACATTTGACAGAGAAACAATCCTAAAGGGGTGATGGATTAGTTGGAAGTGCATTCGCCAAAAAAAAAAGTTTACTTTATATGTTAGGTCAATGTTTGGCAACTATCATTTCCGTCACGACAATGTTCTCATCAGGCTGGGTCGGGGAGTGAAGCTCTGCGCGCTACACTGAATATCATTTATCACTGCGCGTCAAAGAGTACATCACAAATCATAATAGCATAAAAATACACTGAGTGAAGCTCTGCATTCATCGCAATATTACTTTATATTAACCATCATCATCAACACACAGCTCACGGGACAAAAGACGGGGAACTAGTGTGGTCAAGCGGCGGGGCGGGTCAGAAGGACGTGAGGTCACCCGAGCGGGGTGGGGCGAGGCGGGGCGGCGCGGGGCGAGGCGAGGCTGGCCAGGCCCAGCCAGGCTGGTGCGTTGCGGGTGAGGTGGGGAGGAGCCGAGGCGTGGTTGATCGGGCCAGACCTAGGCTTCGCGGGGCGGGGAGGTGCACGGAACGGAGGGGCGGGGCAGGGCAGGGCAGGGATGGGAGGAAGGGTAAGGAGGGTGAGGTAAGGATTAGGACAGGGAGGAGGATGTAGGTTAAAAGACATGTTAAGTTATAACAGTTAGTACAGACACCGCTTTCATCACTGAACCACAATGGCTACATTTAACACTGACCAACAATCAAACTGCACTTGGGCTACTGAGAATGCCACAGATAGCGGGTGACACTGAGAAATTACGTTAAGCACTGAACATATTTCTATCAAAAATTCGCACATACCACGACGAGAGACATTTACTTGAGCTGTAAAGATGACACACTAGGACACTTTTCACGCTACGACGCTACGACACAGGAATTACTTATTACGCACTTTTGAACTATCGAGCCAGGTGTTATGGCTAACGGGGGAGGGCATGGGTTTACGTTAAGTACACTGTTACCAATAACAAGGGACGCTGGGCGTGGGTTAACGTCATAGTTCGCTGTCACCATTGTAATGGAACGAAATAAACAGAGAAGAGGAAGATATATATATATAGGAGAGAGTATAGAGTATAGGAATGTAAAGGTAGGAAACTTGGTAGCGTGGCCTGGATGTTATTTGCACAGCGTCACTACGCTTATCTTATCTCGTATGTCAATACACATATATCACTTCGTAAAGGGACAACTTGTTAAACACCTCTTGATACAACTATTTATTACTTCACTCAATGACATGGGCACATTAATATCACTATTATATCGGGGTACTAACACATCATGCTTTACGTTACTTGACACTGACTCTCGGACACACCTGAATGAATACACTTCCCACAGTAGGTAACTCACCCTAGGACGTTCTGACAAGACTCACGTGTACCCTGACGTAGGCCCAGTGAGTGCTGGCTGGGCTGCCTCCTATGAGAGGCTTCTGCTTAGCTGGGGTCTGGTCGGGAAGTCCCCTTCCCGACCTGGGGAGAGGGTGAGCTTGACTCTGAGAAGTGAACCGAGTGACGACCCGAACGGGAGAGAGATGACAGCAACCAGAATGATAATGATAATGGAATAGGAATGCCGAATGGAATGCCCGTGGACGGGACTGTAGGGCCTTTATATGGGGTCGGCCCAGCCGGCTTCTGACCTCGAACAATTAACACTAAACTGGTTTGATCTGGATAATTGTGTGCAGGTGTGGTCCTGGCCAGGTGTCTTGGCTAGGTGCGGTTGTAGGTCACCGGCTCACGTCATTAGCGGGCCAGGTCAAGTCCCTAGGGTCGACCTGAGGTGTGTCAACCTGGAATGCGGTGGTACCACGAGGTCTGTGGTGTACTTGCTGTTATATGTGACATAATTCTGGGCTGTAAGGTTTGGTCTGACGATCACTCATTACACAGAGGTGTACCTGGGAGTGTCACTGGTGTACCTGGGAGTGTCAGGTGTGTACCAGGGAGTGTCAGAGGAGTACCTGGAAGTATCAGAGGAGTACCTGGGAGTGTCAGAGGTGTACCTGGGAGTGTCAGAGGTGTACCTGAGAGTGTCTGAGGTGTAACTGGGAGTGTATGAGGTGTACCTGGGAGTGTCAGGTGTGTACCAGGGAGTGTCAGAAGAGTACCTGGGAGTGTCAGAGGTGTACCTGGGTCAGGGGTGTGCTGTGGAGTATCGGAGGTGTGCCTGGGAGTGTCAGTGGTGTGCCTGGCGGTGTCAGAGGTGTGCCTGGGAGTGTCAGAGGTGTACTTGGGAGTGTCTGAGGTGTACCGGGGAGTGTCAGAGGTGTACCTGGGAGTGTCTGAGGTGTACCTGCGAGTGTCAGAGGTGTACCTGGGAGTGTCAGGGGTGTGCCTGTGAGTGTCAGCGGGTTACCTGGGAGTGTCAGCGGTGTACCTGGGAGTGTTAGCGGTGTACCTGGGAGTGTCAGAGGTATACCTGGGAGTATCAGAGGTGTACCTGGGAGTATCAGAGTTGTACCTGGGAGTGTCAGAGGTGTAACGGGGAGTGTCAGAGGTGTACCTTGGTGTGTCAGAGATGTACCTGGGAGTGTCGGAGGTGTTCCTGAGAGTGTCAGGGGTGTACCTGGAAGTGTCAGAGGTGTACCTGGGAGTGTCTGAGGTGTACCTGCGTGTGTCAGAGGTGTACCTGGGAGTGTCAGGGGTGTACCTGGCAGTGTCAACGGTGTACCTGGGAGTGTCAGCGGTGTACCTGGAAGTGTCAGGGGGAGTGCCTGGGGTGTCAGGGGTGTGCCTGGGGAGTGTCGGAGGTGTGCCACAGGAGTGTCGGAGGTGTGCCTGGGAGAGTCAGGGGGTGTGCCTGGGAGTGTCTGAGGTATACCTGGGAGAGCCAGAGGTGTACCTGGGCGTATCGGAGGTTTACCTGGGAGTGTGAGAGGTGTACCTGGGAGTGTCTGAGGTGTACCTGGGAGTGTCAGAGGTGTACCTGGGAGTGTCAGGGGTGTACCAGGGAGTGTCTGAGGAGTACCGGGGAGTGTCAGGGGTGTATCTGGGTGTGTCGGAGGTGTACCTGTGAGTGTCAGAGGTGTACCTGGCATTATCAGAGGTGTACCTGGGAGTGTCGAAGGTGTACCTGGGAGTGTCAGAGGTGTACCTGGGAGTGTATGAGGTGTACCTGGGAGTGTCAGGATTGTACCAGGGAGTGTCAGAGGAGTACCTGGGAAAGTCAGAGGTGTACCTGGGAGTGTCAGAGGTGTACCTGGAAGTGTCAGAGGTGTACTTGGCATTGTCAGAGGTGTACCTGGGAGTGTCGAAGGTGTACCTCGGAGTGTCAGAAGGGTACCTGGGAATGTCAGAGGTTTACCTGGGAGTGTCAGAGGTGTACCTGGGAGCGTCAGAGGTGCACCTGGGGGTGTCTCAGGTGTACCTGGGAGCGTCTGAGGTGTACCTGGGAGTGTCTGAGGTGTACCTGGGAGTGTCAGACTTGTAACTGGGAGTGTCAGAGGTGTACCAGGGAGTGCCAGAGGAGCATATGGACATGTCAGAGGAGTACCTGGGAGGCCAGAGGTGTACCTGGGGAGGTCAGAGGTGTACCTGGGAGTGTCTGAGGTGTAACTGGGAGTGTATGAGGTGTACCTGGGTGTGTCAGGTGTGTACCAGGGAGTGTCAGAAGAGTACCTGGGAGTGTCAGAGGTGTACCTGGGAGCGTCAGAGGTGTACCTTGGAGTATCGGAGGTGTACCTGGGAGTGTCAGTGGTGTACCTGGCAGTGTCAGAGGTGTACCTGGGAGTGTCTGAGGTGTACCTGGGAGTGTCGGAGGTGTTCCTGGGAGTGTCAGGGGTGCACTTGGGAGGTCAGGGGTGTACACTGGAAGTATCAGAAGTGCAATACCTGGGAGTGTTTGAGGTGGGAGTGTCAGAGGTACCTGGGATGGGAGAGTCAGAGGGTGTACCTGGGAGTGTCAGGGGCGTACCTGGGAGTGTCTGAGGTGTACCTGGGAGTGTCTGAGGTGTACCTGGGAGTGTCAGACTTGTAACTGGGAGTGTCAGAGATGTACCTGGGAGTGCCAGAGGTGTACCTGGGAGTGTCAGTGGTGTACCTGGGAGTGTCAGGTGTGTACCAGGGAGTGTCAGAGGATTCCCTCTTGTAGTGATTGTTTGTCAGACCACAGCTTACATCTCAGAAACTCCAGTCTGACCGGACATTAGGGAGGTCAAAAGTGTAGGGTAACTCTGCGGTTGACCGAGGATTGTAAATCAACTAGCTCCCCCTCCCATGTCACACATGTAAGAGGGCACCAGCCGGCTCTCTCCCAATATACACAATGTCCTACACCGCAGAGGGGGGCCAGTCTTGACCCGACATTAGGGGGGTCAAGTGTAACTCTCACGGTGGACCGGGGGTTACAAATCAACTAGCTCCCCTCCCATGTGACATGTCACCACAACAGACATGTAAGAAGGCACCAGCCGACTCTCTTCCAATATACAATAACCTACTCTCTGAACAAAGGCCGGACCTGACCTCACATTAGCCAGGTCAAATGTAACCCTCGGAGCCCAACTCAAGGGGCCACAAATCAACCAGGGCCTCTCATGTCACACGGCCCCACCTGATGACTTTCCCAGATAGTTTCTGAAAAGTCCAGACCTGACCTCACATTGGCTAGGTCAAATGTAAGGAGACCCTTCGCCGCCCCCCCCCGACCAGCTGAACCTGACGGCTCGCCTCCCAATATATAGGACGTGCTAGTCCTCCCTCGGTTAATTCGCAGAGAGAGAGTTGTCTTGTAACAAGGTGGCCAGCTACTACACCACCAGGCCTGCTCGAGAGAAGTCAAGGGCCGGAGGCAAGTCGCCTCCGGTCTGGACCGAGACTTCCCTCCGGCGACCAGCTAAGCAGTCTCCCATAGAGACAACCCAGGACTACCTGCTAGGCCTCCCCTAGGTCACGTGAGTGTTTGTCAGAGCTTTCCATGGGATGAGTTACCTACGTGGGAAGTGTATTCATTTCAAGTTCGTGTCCGAGAATCAGAGTGTCTAGTAACGTAAAATGATGTCCTAGTAACGTAAATATAATGTCCTAGTAACTTCAATAGAAGGTGTTATTAATGTGTCCATGTCATGTTCGTGATTAATAAAGAGTTGTAACGAAGCAGTGTTTGAGAAGTCGCCTTTAAGAACGTAATAGATGTGTATTGACGTGTAAGACACGACCAGTGTACGATAAGAGTAAATAACTATCACGGCCACGCTACCAAAATCTTCCTCTCTTTATACTCTTATACTATCAATATTCTACCTATATGTAATCTTCTTCTTGTGAATATTTTGTAGCATTACAATGGCGGCAGCGCACTTAAAGTAAGAACTCACGCCTCTTAACTTTAGTGTTCAGTACAGTGATAGTTAGAATCTTTTGAAGTAATCTCGTAACTATCTTGACGAAGCAGGCAGTACAAGGGTGGTTGCATTCGTAACATTATATTGGTGACAGCGAACTATATGTAATTCACGCTTCCCTCGTCCCTTGTTATTGGTAACAGTGTACTTAACGTAAACCCATGCCCTCCCTCATTTTAGCCATAACACCTGACTCGTTGTTTGAGTATTGTTCGAAAGCGCGTGATAAGGAGTTCATGCAAGATGTAGTTTCATTATATTGGCGGCAGCGTACTATATGTAACTCACGCCTTCCCTGTCCCTTGTTATAGGTGACAGCGAACTATATATGTAATTCACGCCTCCCTCGCTTAGTTATTATAATGGTAGCAGCGAACTTAATGAACTTTTGTTCCAAGAAGGGCACCAAATGGAAGCAGCAAGTACCTAGTGTGTCACCGTTACAGCTCAAGTAAATGTCTCTTGTCGTGGTATGCGCGAATTTTTTTTTCTAGAAATATGTTCAGTCCTTAATATAATTTATCAGTGTTCCCCGCGTTCTGTGAAGTTCTCAGTATCCCAAGTGCACTTTAATTGTCGGTCAGTGTTAAATGTACCCATTGTGTTTTAGTGATAGAAGCGGTGTCTGTACTAACTGTTATAACTTAACATGTCTTTTAACCTACATCCTCCTCCCTGTCCTAACCCTCACCTCACCCTCCGTACCCATCCGTTCCCGCCTCGCTCCGCCCTGCCCTGCCCTACCCCGGTCCGCTCCGCCCCGCCCCGCCCCGCCCCGCAAAGCCCCGGCCTGGCCCGATCAACCACGACCCGGCTCCCCCCACCTCACCCGCCTCGCCTCCACCCGCCTCGCACCGTCCGCTGTGACCACCAATCCCCATATGTTTTGTCCCGTGAGTTATGCTTTGAAATCGGTGGTTAGTGTTACTTAATATTGCGATAATTACAGAGCTTCACTCAGTGTGTTTTTATGCTAGTATGATTTGTAATGTACTCTTTGACGCGTAGTGATAAATGATATTCAATGTAGTGAGCAGAGCTTCACTCCCCGACCCAGCCTAATGAGAAAATTGTCGTGACGGAAATAATAGTTACCAAACATTGACGTAACTTATAAAGTAATTTTTTTTTTGCGAATGCACTTCCAACTAATCCATCATCCCTTTAGGATTGTTTCTCTGGCAAATATCACACACAGTACCGCCCCATGGCTAGCCGGAATCCGACCACAGCACATATAAGAAGAGAAGTAGCAGCGTGAGGAATGCAGCGTGAGGAATGCAGCGTGAGGAATGCAGCACCACACCTGCCACACACCACCCCACTTCTTTCAAGTCCTACCTGGTCTAGGATTAAGAAGAGTTTATATTTTTCTACTAGGAAGTTAAGGAGTGTGGAATGAAGTGCCACACAACGAACCCTGGTGAGCCCAGCCAGGGAGGGATTCACCACTGTGGAAGGTGTAAGACAGGACGGTCCTTGGTCTCGCCGACACTCACGTACGGAGGGCGAGGCCTGGTCCGCGGAACCTGCCTTACGAGTTATCTAAGGAGACGACAGCCCAAGCAGTGGACCGGCTTTCATCCCGGCCGGAGAGGGCCGACGGCAGATGAACAGAAAATCGTCTGGAATATGTTGAAAACGAAGATGTATAAAGAAATACAGATGGAGCAGAAAAATTCATCTGGAATATGACGGAAAATGAAGATGTATAAAGAAACGCAGATGGGCAGAAAAATCGTCTGGAATATGAAAATGAAGATGTATAAAGAAACGCAGATGAACAGAAAATTCATCTGGAATATGAAAATGTTCTGAATGTAGAGGAAGCGCAGGTGAACAGAAAAATCATCTGGAATATTATAGAAACCAGGAGGAAGTGAGAAGAAGTCAGATGTGGTGACACGACCTACAAAGTGCGGTATTGAAGAAAGAAAAACGTGCTATGTGAAGACAGAAGAGACGCTGTGCTGACATCAGAAGAAAGTTGACGATGAAAAGGTGGATAATCAGAAGGACCAATCGACTACCGTTGTTGTGCTGCCAGCATTCCTTATTTTCAGATACCAGCTGGATGGAGGACTTGAGCCATGCTGAACCCAACAAATGTACTGATGTTGTTGATGTTGCTGATGTGTAATAAAAAGATATAACACCCTAACATGTGAAGTAGGAGCATTTTGTATTTTGTATTTAATTCTCTGATTTTTGTTAACATGTACTACAAAGAATGTTTTTTTTAAAAAAGATTAGTCACTTTTTCTATGAGTTCATTTGATCAATGTTTTGTATTACCAAACACAATGTTGTAGCCATTTACTGACTGAGATGAATTATTATTTTGACACGGCCTGGTTAGGCAATGTAACACCTGTTTTTGTTTGTAGAATGTGATTTGCAAGTTTGCCTCGGACACTATGCTAGATATGAAGGATCTTTAGATCACTCTATGTTCAATTACTGTGTATGTATTTTATTTTTTTTCTCCTGTCATAGAAGCTTTAATCTTGGCGGGAGGTATAGTAAGCTTTGTCAGATCAAACTATGCCAGTAGAAAAACATACATCTCTAGTAATATAATTTGTAAAATGTAAGGATGCATTATCGCCTCAGGGACTATATTAGATACTGCACATGATGTTACTGTCTACTTTAAATGTATCATCAGTTCTCTGAGCATGAAAGCTTTGGTCTTGGCGGGAGGTGTAGTGATGGTTTGTCAGACCACAGCTTACATCTCAGAAACTCCAGTCTGACCGGACATTAGGGAGGTCAAAAGTGTAGGGTAACTCTGCGGTTGACCAAGGATTGTAAATCAACTAGCTCCCCCTCCCATGTCACACATGTAAGAGGGCACCAGCCGGCTCTCTCCCAATATACACAATGTCCTACACCGCAGAGGGGGGCCAGTCTTGACCCTGACATTAGGGGGGTCAAGTGTAACTCTCACGGTGGACCGGGGGTTACAAATCAACTAGCTCCCCTCCCATGTGACATGTCACCACAACAGACATGTAAGAAGGCACCAGCCGACTCTCTTCCAATATACAATAACCTACTCTCTGAACAAAGGCCGGACCTGACCTCACATTAGCCAGGTCAAATGTAACCCTCGGAGCCCAACTCAAGGGGCCACAAATCAACCAGGGCCTCTCATGTCACACGGCCCCACCTGATGACTTTCCCAGATAGTTTCTGAAAAGTCCAGACCTGACCTCACATTGGCTAGGTCAAATGTAAGGAGACCCTTCGCCGCCCCCCCCCGACCAGCTGAACCTGACGGCTCGCCTCCCAATATATAGGACGTGCTAGTCCTCCCTCGGTTAATTCGCAGAGAGAGAGTTGTCTTGTAACAAGGTGGCCAGCTACTACACCACCAGGCCTGCTCGAGAGAAGTCAAGGGCCGGAGGCAAGTCGCCTCCGGTCTGGACCGAGACTTCCCTCCGGCGACCAGCTGAGCAGTCTCCCATAGAGACAACCCAGGACTACCTGCTAGGCCTCCCCTAGGTCACGTGAGTGTTTGTCAGAGCTTTCCATGGGATGAGTTACCTACGTGGGAAGTGTATTCATTTCAAGTTCGTGTCCGAGAATCAGAGTGTCTAGTAACGTAAAATGATGTCCTAGTAACGTAAATATAATGTCCTAGTAACTTCAATAGAAGGTGTTATTAATGTGTCCATGTCATGTTCGTGATTAATAAAGAGTTGTAACGAAGCAGTGTTTAAGAAGTCGCCTTTAAGAACGTGATAGATGTGTATTGACGTGTAAGACACGACCAGTGTACGATAAGAGTAAATAACTATCACGGCCACGCTACCAAAATCTTCCTCTCTTTTATACTCTATCTCTATATCTTCTACTCTTAAATCTTTGTCTCATTACACTGGGAGTGTCAGAGGAGTACCTGGGAGTGTGAGAGGTGTACCTGGGAGTGTCAGAGGTGTACCTGGGAGTGTCTGAGGTGTAACTGGGAGTGTATGAGGCACTCAGAGTTGGGAAAATTAGGGAGTGTCAGAAGAGCACCTGGGAGGCTGGGGAGGTGTACCTGGGAGCAGTCAGGAGGTGGGCACCTTGGGAGTATCGGAGGTGGGTACCTGGGGAGGTCATGGTGTACTCTAGCAGTGCTGATGTGGGCACTGGCAGTGTCAGAGGTACCTGGGAGTGTCTGAGGTACCTGGGAGGCCGGGAGTGCCTGGGAGTGTCAGGGGTGTACCTGGGAGTGTCAGGGGTGCACATCAGAGTGTCAGGAGGTACCTGGGAGGTTCGAGGTGGTACCTGGGAGGCCAGAGGTGTACCTGGGAGTGTCAGGGGTGTACCTGGCAGTGTGTCAGGGGTGTGGCCTGGCAGTGCTCAGAGGTGTACCTGGAGTGTCTGTAGGTACCTCGGAGGTCGGAGGAGACTTGGGAGTGTCGGAGGTGTACCTGGGAGTATCGGAGGTGCACTGGGGAGTATCGGAGGTGTACCTGGGAGTGCTTGAGGTACCCTGGCAGTGTCAAAGATGTACCTGGGAGTGTCAGAGGTGTACCTGGGAGTGTCATGGGTGTAACTGGGAGTGTCGAAGGTGTAACTGGGAGTGACAGAGGTATACCTGGTAGTGTCAGAGGTGTACCTGGGAATGTCAGGGGTGTACCTGGGAGGGTCAGGGGTGTACCTGGGAGTTTCAGGGGTGTAACTGGGAGTGTCGGAGGTGTAACTGGGAGTGTCGGAGGTGAAAATGGGAGTGTCTCAGATGTACCTGGGAGTGTCAGAGGTGTACCTGGGAGTGTCAGAGGTGTACCTGGGAGTGTCAGAGGTG
>NW_024728382.1:0-12381 GCF_018991925.1 Homarus americanus | reverse complement strand
GGTGCACCTCAGATACTTCCAGGTGCACCTCAAACACTCCCAGGTACTACAACACTGCCAGGTACCTCAGACACTCCCAGGTATCTAACCCAGCCTCCCAGGTACCACTGACCTCCCAGGTGCACCCTGACACTCCCATTTTTCCTGACCTCCCAGGTACACCACTGACACTGCCAAGGCCACCTCAGACACTCCCAGGTGCAACTGACATTCCCAGGGACACCACTGGCCTCCAGGTGGCCTCAAGCACTCCCAGGTGTCTCCTGACACTCCCAGGTGCCTCTGACGCCTCAGGTACACCTCCCTGACACTCCAGGCCTCTGACACTCTCAGGTACAACTCCTGACCTCCCAGGTATACCACTGACATTCCCAGGTGCACCTCTGGCACTGCCAGGTACACCTCAGACACTCCCAGGTATGTTGACACTCCCGGTACACCTGACACTCCCAGGTACCCTGGCCTTGCTCCAGGAACACCCCTGACACTCTCTGGTGCCTCAGACTCTCCCAGGTGCACCTCAGACACTCCCAGGTACACCTCACTGCTCCCAGGTACACCCCTGAGCCTCCCAGGTACACCTCCACACCTCCCAGGTACACCTCCCACCATGCTCAGGTGCACCTCAGACACTCCTGGTGCTCCTCAGACACTCCCAGGTGCACCTCAGACACTCCCAGGTGCACCTTCAGACACTGCAGGTGCACCTCAGACACTCCCAGGTGCACCTCAGACACTCCAAGGTACACCTCTCACACTCCCACATGCTCCTGTCACACTCCCTGGTTCTTCTCTGGCTCTCCCAGGTACACCTCAGACACTCCAGGTACCTCAGACACTCCCAGGTACACCTCAGACACTTCCAGGTACCTGACACTCCTGAGCACACCCATACACTCCCAGGTACTCCTCTGTCACTCCAGGTACACCCCAGACACTGGTGCTTCTGACACTCCCAGGTACTTCTCTGATACTCCCAAATTTTTAGACACTCCCAGGTAAACCCCAATTCCCAGGTACCTCCTGACACTCCCAGGTACACCTCTGGCTTGCTCCCAGAGTACCTCTGGCCTCCCAGGTACACCTCAGCACTCCCAGGTGTAATGAGACAAGAATAAACAGAAGAGGAAAGTCCTCTATATAGAGATAGAAATGTAAAGATAAAACTTGGTAGCGTGGCCTGGATGTTATTTGCGCAGCGTCACTGCGCTTATCTTATCTCGTATGTCAATACACATATATCACTTCTTAAAAGGGACAACTTGTTAAACACCTCTTGATACAACTATTTATTAATTGCTCAATGACACTTGGACACATTAATATCACTATTATATCGGGGTACTAATATTGCATCATACTTTACGTTACTTGACACTGACTCTCGGACACCTGAATGAATACTTCCTGATGGTGATTGCTCACCTAGGACGTTCTGACAAGACTCACGTGTACCTGACGTAGGCCCAGTAGTGCTGGCTGGGCTGCCTCTATGAGGGCTTCTTAGCAACTGGGGTCTGGTCGAGAGTCTCCTCCCCACGACCTGGGGAGGGACTTGCGTGACTCTGCTTAGTGAACCGGTGACGACCCGAACAGGAGAGAGATGACAGCAACCAGAATGAGAATCGGTATGACCAAGTCTAGATTTTGAATGCCCGTGGACCCAGGACTATGGGGCTTTTATATAGGGTCAGCCCAGCCAACTTCTGACCTCTAACAATTAACACTAAACTGGTTTGATCTGGATAATTGTGTACAGGTGTAGTCTAGCCAGATGTCTTGGCTAGTGGGGATTTGTGAGTCACCGGCTCCCGTCAGCAGACCAGGTGGAGTCCTAGGGTCGACCTGAGGTGTGTCAGCCTGGAATGCGGTGGTGCCACAGGGTCTATGTCAATACTCTGTTATATGTGACATGATCCTGGGCTGTAGGTTGGTCTGACGTCACTCATTACAGGTACCTCAGCCTCCATGTACACCTCAGACACTCCCAGGTACACCTCTGACACTCCCAAGTACACCTCTCCTCCCAGGTGCACTTCTGATGCTCCCAGGTATGCCTGACCTCCCTGGGTACACCGCCCCGGCCTCCCAGGTACCTCTGAGCACTTTCAGATTCCTCAAACCCCACTGACAGGTACTCTGATACTCCCAGTGCCTCTCCACTCCCAGGTACCTCGGCCTCCCAGGTGCTCCTCGACACTCCTGGTACCTCTGATCTAACCTCAGGTACACCCCAGACACTCCCATGTGCTCCTCTGACACTCACAGGTACCTCAGACACTCCTAGGTACACCCCAGGTACACCTCTGACACTCCAGATGCACCTCCGACACTCAGGTACCTCCACCTCCCAGGTGCCTCTGACCTCCAGGTACCTCGCCTCCAGGTACAACTCTGACCTCAGGGTGCACCTCAGACACTCCCAGGTCACCTCCAGACACTCCCAGGTACACCTCCGACCTCCCAGGTACACCTCCGACCTCCCAGGTACACCTCGACACTCCCAGGTACCTCCGACACTCCCAGGTACACCTCTGATCTCCCAGGTACCTCTATGCTCCAGGTACACCATGACCTCCAGGTACAACTCTGACACTCCAGGTACCTCATGACACTCCCAGGTGCTCCTCTGACACTCCCAGGTACTCCTCTGACACACCCAGGTACCTGACACTGCAGATACCTCAGACTCTGACAGGTGCTTCCGATACTCCAAGGTGCCTCTCACACTCCAGGTACACCTCTCACACTCCCAGGACACCTCAGACACTCCCAGTACAACTGACTCCCAGGTACCTGACACTCCCAGGTGCACCTCTGACACTCCCAGGTGCACATCTGACACTCCCAGGTGCTCCTCTAACACTCCTGCATTTGTCTGATACTCCAGGTACAACTCTGACACTCCCAGGTACAACTCAGACACTCCCAGGTACACCCCAGCACTCAGGTGCCTCAGACTCCAGGTACACCTCTGACAATCCAGGTACACCTGACCTCCCAGGTACACCCCAGACACTCCCAGGTACACCTGACCTCCCAGGTATCACCTCTGACCTCTCAGGTACACCCCTGATGCTCTGGTGTCCTCTGACCTCCCAGGTACACCTCTGACACTCCCAGGTACACCCTGACCTCCCAGGTACACCCCAGACACTCCCAGGTACACTTCTGCTCTCAGGTACACCTCAGACACTCCCAGGAACACCTCAGACACTCCCAGGTGCACCTCAAACCTCCCAGGTGCACCTCAGACCTCAGGTTGCACCTCTGACACTCAGTTGCCTCTGACCTCAGGTACACCTCTGACACTCCAGGTACAACTGACATTCCCAGGTACTCCTCTGACACTGCCAGGTACACCTCAGAGCACTCCCAGGTACAGCTGACACTCCCAGGTACACCACTGACACTCCCAGGTACCTCAGCACTTCCAGGTACGGCCTCCAGGAACACCCATGACCTCCCAGGTGCACCTCAGACTCTCCAGTGCCTCCAGACCTCAGGTGCACCTCAGACACTCCCAGGTACCCCTGACCTCAAGGTACACCTGAACCTCCCAGGTACCTCAGACACTCCCAGGTGCTCCAGACACTCCCAGTGCCTCATGCCTCCCAGGTGCCTCAGACACTCCCAGGTGCACCTCAGACACTCCAGGTGCACCTCAGACACTCCCAGGTGCCCTCCGACACTCCAGGTACCTCGGCCTCCCCAGGTACACCTCTGATGCTCCAAGGTACACCTCTGATGCTCAAGGTACACCGCTGACACTCCCAGGTACACCTCTGACACTCCCAGGTACACCCCTGACACTCCAGGCTCCTCCTGACACTCCCAGGTACTCCTCTGACACTCCCAGGTACCCCTGACTCCAGATACACCTCAGACACTGACAGGTACTTCCTGTCTCCCGGTGCACCTCTCCACACTCCCAGGTACACCTCTGACACTCCAGGTACTCCACTGACACTCCTGGTGCTCTCTGACACACTAGGTACCTCAGACACTCCCAGGAACACCTCAGACACTCCCAGGTACACCTCTGACCTCCCAGGTACACTGTCACTCCCAGGTGCCTCAAACACTCCCAGGTGCACCTCAGACACTCCCAGGTGCACCTCTGACCTCCCAGGTACACCTTGACGCTCCCAGGTACTCCTCTGGCCTCCAGGTACTCCTCTGACACTCCCAGGTACACCACTGACCTCCCAGGTACACCTCAGACACTGACAGGTACCTTCTATACTCCCAGGTACACCTCTGACACTCCCAGGTACACCTCTGACACTCCCAGGTACTCACGACACTCCTGGTACTCCTCCTGACACACTGCACCTCAGACACTCCAGACACCTCAGACACTCCCAGGTACACCTCTGACACTCCACAGTTACACCTCTCACACTCCAGGTACACCTCTCACACTCCTGGTACTCCTTGTACTCCCAGGTACACCTCAGACACTCCCAGGTGCCTCCAGACACTCCGAGGTGCACCTCAGGCACTCCCAGGTACCTCAGACACTCCAGGTACACCTCCGGCTTCCAGGTACACCTCCGACACTCTCAGGTACCTCTGGCCTCTCAGGTACACCTCTGACACTCCCAGGTACACCTCAGACACTCCCAGGTCACCTTCAAACTCAGGTACCTCAGACACCCAGGTACCTTCAGACACTCCCAGGTGCACCTCAGACACTCCCAGTGCACCTCAGACTCAGGTGCACATCAGACACTCCCAGGTACACCACTGACCTCCCAGGTGCACCTCTGACACTCCCAGGTACACCTCACACTCCCAGGTACACCACTGACACTGCCAGGTACACCTCAGACACTCCCAGGTATACAACTGACACTCCCAGGTACACTCAGACACTCCCAGGTACACCTGACACTCCCAGGTATACCTGACACTCCCATGTACCTCTGACACTCCCAGGTACAGTCTGACACTCCCAGGTACAACTCTGACCTCCTAGGTACCTCTGACCTCCTGGTACTCCTCCTGGCCTCCAGGTACACCTCAGACACTCCCAGGTTCCTCAGACACTCCCAGGTACCTCAAACACTCCAAGGAACACCTCAACACTCCCAGGTACCACCGACACTCCCAGGTACACCTCCGACACTCCAGGTACACCTCTGACACTCTCAGGTACACCTCCGACACTCTCAGGTACCTCTGACACTCCCAGGTACACCTCTGACTCCCAGGTACACCTCTGACACTCCCAGTGCCTCTGATCTCCCAGACACCTCAGACACTCCGAGTGCACAGACACTCCCAGGTGCACTTCAGACACTCCCAGGTGCACCTCAGACACTCCAGGTACCTCAGACACTCCCAGGTGCTCCTCAGACCCTCCAGGGAACACCTCAGACACTCCAGGTACACCTCAGTCACTCCCAGGTACACCTCAGACACTCCCAGGTACACCTCAGACACTCCCAGGTACACCTCAGACACTCCCAGGTGCCTCAGACACTCCCAGGTGTGCCTCAGACACTCCAGGTGCTGAGACACTCCCAGGTACACCTGACACTCCCAGGTACACCTCTGACACTCCCAGATACACCTCTGACACTGACAGGTACACTTCCGGTCTCCAGGTACACCTCTGACGCTCCCAGGTACACCCTGACACTCCAGGTACACCCAGACACTCCAGGTACACTTCTAACACTCTCAAGTACCTCAGACACTCCCAGGAACACCTCAGACACTCCCAGGTGCACCTCAAACCTCCCAGGTGCACCTCAGACACTCCAGGTGCACCTCTGACACTCCCAGGTGCCTCTGACCTCCAGGTACACCTCTGACACTCCCAGGTACACCACTGACATTCCCAGGTACTCTCTGACACTGCCAGGTACACCTTAGACACTCCCAGGTATGGGCTGACACTCCCAGGTACCACTGACACTCCCCAGGTACACCTCTGACCTTCAGGTACACCCCTGACACTCCCAGGAACACCCATGACCTCCGGTACACCTCAGACTCTCCCAGGTACCTCAGACACTCAGGGTACACCTCAGACCCTCCAGGTACACCCCTGACACTCCAAGGTACACCTCAGACACTCCCAGGTGCACCTCAGACACTCCCAGTGCCTCAGACACTCCCAGGTGCACCTCCTACCTCCCAGGTGCACCTCCAGACACTCCCAGGTGCACCTCAGACACTCCCAGGTGCACCTCAGACACTCCCAGGTGCACCTCCGACACTCCCAGGTACACCTCCGACACTCCCAGGTACACCTCTGATACTCCAGGTACACCTCTGATCTCCAGGTACACCGCTGACCTCCCAGGTACACTGACACTCCAGGTACACCTGACACTCCAAGGTACTCCTCTGAAACTCCGGGGTACTCCTCTGACACCCAGGTACACCTCTGACCTCCCAGAATACACCTCAGACACTGACAGGTATACTTCCTATACTCCCAGGTACACCTCTCACTCCCAGGTACACCTCTGACACTCCCAGGTACTCCTGCCTCCCTGGTACTCCTCTGACACACTAGGTACACCTAGACACTCCCAGGACACCTCAGACACTCACAGGTAAACCCTCTGACACTCCCAGGCTACTGGCACTCCCAGTGCACCTCAAGCACTCCCAGGTGCCTCAGACCTCCCGGTGCACCTCTGACCTCCCAGGTACACCTCTGACACTCCCAGGTACTCCTCTGACCTCCCAGTGCTCCTCTGACACACCCAGGTACAGCCTCCCAGGTACACCTCAGGCCTGACAGTGCACTTCCTATCTCCCAGGTACCTCTCACACTCCCAGGTACCTGACCTCCCAGGTACTCCACTGACACTCCCTGGTACTCCTCTGACACACTAGGTACACCTGAACCTCTTAGGAACACCTCAGACACTCCACAGGTACACCTCACAGTGCCCACAGTTACACCTCTCCACACTCAGGTACACCTCTCACACTCCCTGGTACTCCTTTGACGCCTCCCGCAGGTACACCTCAGACACTCCCAGGTACACCTCCAGACACTTGAGGTGCACCTCAGAGACTCCCAGGTACACCTCAGACACTCCCAGGTACACCTCCGACACTTCAGGTACACCTCCGACCTCTCAGGTACACCTCTGACCTCTCAGGTACACCTCTGAGCGCTCGGGTACACCTCAAGACTCCCAGGTACACCTTAGAAACTCCAGTACACCTCAGACACTCCCAGGTACACTTTGGGAGCCTCCCAGGTGCACCTCAGACGCTCCCAGGTGCACATCAGACCCTCCAGGTACACCACTGACACTCCCCAGGTTGCACCTTTGACCTCCAGGCACACCTCTGACACTCCCAGGTACACACACCACACTGACACTGCCAGGTACACCTCAGAACCTCCCAGGTAGCCACAACTGACACTCCCAGATTTTCACTGACACTCCCAGGTGCACCTCCTGACACTCCCAGATATACCTCCTGACACTCCCATGTGCACCTCTGACACTCCCAGGTACAAGTCTGACCTCCCAGGTACAACTCCTGACCTCCTAGGTACACCTCTGACCTCCCTGAATTTACTCCTCTGGCCTCCCAGGTACACACAAAACCCCTCCCCGGATTACACCTCAGACACTCCCAGGTACACCTCAAACACCAGGAACACATCCGACCTCCCCAAATTTTCTCGACACTCCGGGTGCACCTCCGAGCACTTCCAGGTACCTCCGACACTCCTCAGGTACACCTCCGACACTCTCAGGTACACCTCCTGACACTCAGGTACACCTCGGCCTCCCAGGTACCTCTGGCCTCCAGGTACACCTCTGATACTCCCAGGTACACCTCCAGGCCCACTCCCAGGTACACCTCAGACACTCCCAGGTACACTTCAGACACTCCCAGGTACACCTCCAGCAGACACTCCCAGGTACACCTCCAGACGCCACTCAAGACCCTCCCAGGAACACCTCAGACACTCCCAGGTACACCTCAGTCCCTCCCAGGTACACCTCAGACACTCCCAGGTGCACCTCAGACACTCCCAGGTGCCACCTCCAGACACTCTCCAGGTGCACCTCAGACACTCCCAGGTGTGCCTCAGACGCCAAGGTGCACCTGAGACACTCCCAGGTACACCACTGACACTCCCGGATACACCTCGGCCTCCAGATACACCCCTCAGACACTGACAGATTACCTTCCGATACTCCAGATTGCACCTCTCCTCACGCTCCCAGGTACACCTCTGACACTCCCAGGTGCTCCTGACACTCCCTGGTACTCCTCTGACTCCCAGGTGCACCTCAGACCTCCCAGGAACACCACAGACACTCCCACAGGTACAGCTGAGAGCTCACAGGTACACCTCTGACACTCCAGGGTACACCTCCTGACACTCCCTGGTACTCCTCTGGCCTCCCAAGTTACACCTAAGACACTCCCAGGTACACCTCAGACACTCCTTGGGTACACCCCTTGGAGCCTCCCACCAGAGTACACCTCAGACACTCCCAGGTACACCTCAGACACTCCAGGTACACCTCCTGACACTCCCAGATTACACCTCTGACCTCCCAGGTGCACCTGACACTCGCAGGTAATCCTCTGACCTCCCAGGTACTCCTCCTGACACACCCAGGTACACCTCTGACCTCCCAGGTACACCCCTGAGCACTCGCAGGTGATCCTCTGACACTCCAGGTACTCCTCTGACACTCCCAGGTACACCTCTCACACTCCCAGGTACACCTCCTGACACTCCCAGGTACTCCCACTGAGCCTCCCTGGCACTCCTCTGACACACCTAGGTACACACTCAGACACTCCCAGGAACACCTCAGACACTCCACAGTTACACCTCTGACACTCCCAGGTACACCTCAGACACTCCCTGGTACTCCTCTAACACTCCCAGGTACACCTCAGAGCACTCCCAGGTACACCTCAGGGGCCTCCCAGGTACACCTCAGTCACTCCCGGTACACCTCCGACACTTCAGGTACACACCTCCGACACTCCTCAGGTACACCTCTGACACTCTCAGGTACACCTCTGACACTCCCAGGTACACCTCAGACACTCCCAGGTACACCTCAGACACTCCCCAGATTCCCACCTCAGACACTCCCAGGTACACCTCCAGACACTCCCAGGTGCACCTCAGATACTTCAGGTGCACCTCAAAACCTCCCAGGTACACCACTGACACTGCCAGGTACACCTCCAGTTACTCCCCAGGTATACAGCTGACACTCCAGGTACACCACTGACACTCCCAGGTGCACCTGGCCTCCCAGGCACACCTCTGACACTCCCCAAGGTACACCACTGGCCTGCCAGGTACACCTCAGACACTCCCAGGTATGCAACTGAGCATTCCCAGGACACCACTGACACTCCCAGGTGCACCTCAAACACTCCCAGGTGCACCTCAGACACTCCCAGGTGCACCTCCTGAGCACTCAGGTGCACCTCTGACACTCCCAGGTACACCTCCTGACACTCCCAGGTACACCTCTCGGCTTGCTCTCAGGTACAACTCTGACACTCCAGGTATACCACCCTGACATTCCCAGGTACACCTCTGACACTGCCAGGCACACCTCAGACACTCCCAGGTATACAGCTGACACTCCCCGGTACACCACTGACACTCCCAGGTACACCCCTGGCCTCCCAGGAACACCCTGACACTCTCTGGTACACCTCAGACTCTCCCCAGGTGCACCTCAGACATCCCAGGTACACCTCACACCTCCCAGGTACACCCTGACACTCCCCGGGTACACCTCACACCTCCCAGGTACACCTCACACATACTCCCAGGTGCACCTCAAGACCTCCCTGAGATTGCTCCTCAGACACTCCAGGTGCACCTCAGACGCCTCCAAGGTGCACCTCAGACACTACCAGGTGCACCTCAGACACTCCCAGGTGCACCTCAGGCCTCAGGCACCTCTCACACTCCCACATACTCCTGTCACCTCCTGGTTCTTCTCTGACTCTCCCAGAGTACACCTCAGACACTCCCAAGGTACACCTCCAGACACTCCCAGGTACACGCAGACACTTCCAGGTACACCTGACACTCACAGACACACCCCATACACTCCCAGGTACTCCTCCTGTCCTCCCAGGTACACCACAGACACTGGGGCCTTCCTCTGAGCACTCCTCAGGTACTTCTCTGATGCTCCCAGAGAAGCACACCCCAGACACTCCCAGACAAGCCCCAGACATTCCCAGGTACACCTCCACAGGCCTCCCAGAATTTTACACCTCCTGACACTCTAGGTACACCTCTGACACTCCAAGATTTACACCTCTGACACTCCAGGTGCCTCCTGACGCTCCCATGTACACCTCAAGGCCTCCCAGGTACACCTCTGAGCCTCCCAAGGTACACACTCCTCACACACTCCCAGGTACACTTCTGATGCTCCCAGGTACATACCTCTGACACTCCCTAGGTACACCATGACACTCCCAGGTACACCTCTGACACTGCCAAGTTCACCTCAGACACTGACAGGTACACCTCGATACTCCCAGGTACACCTCCTCCACCTCCAGGTACACCTCCTGACACTCCCAGGTACTCCTCCTGACACTCCTGGTACACCTCTGATACTCCCAGGTGCTCCCCTAACACTCCCAGGTACACCCCAGACACTCCCATGTACTCCTCTGAGCACTCGCAGGTACACACCTCCAGACACTCCCTAGGTACACCCCAGACACTCCCAGATTGCACCTCTGACCTCCCAGATACACCTCCGACACTCCAGGTACACCTCAAGACACTCCAGGTACACACCTCTGACCTCCCAGGTTACCTCTGACACTCCCAGGAACTCCTGACCTCCGAGGTACACCTCAGACACTCCAGTACACCTCAGACACTCCCAGGTACACCTCCGACACTCCCAGGTACACCTCCGACACTCCCAGATTTACCGCCGACACTCCCCAGATACACCTCCGACACTCCCAGGTGCACCTCTGATGCTCCCAGATTGCACCTCTATTACTCCCAAGGTACACCGCTGAGCCTCCCGGGCTCACCTCTGCACTCCCAAGTGCACGTCAGACACACCCAGGTACACCTCAGACACTCCCAGGTTCACCTCAGACACTCCCAGGTGCACCTCCGACACTCCCAAGTTACACCTTTGACACTCCCACGTGCACCTCTGGCACTGCCAGGTACCTCAGACACTCCCAAGTATACAACTGACACTCCCAGGTACACCACTGACACTCCCAGGTGCACCTCTGACACTCCCAGGTACAACTCTGATACTCCCAGGTACAACTCTGACACTCCCAGGTACAACTCAGACACTCCCAGGTACACCCCTGACTCCCAGGTGCACCTCAGACACTCCAGGTACACCTCTGACGCTCCCAGGTACACCCTGACTCTCCCAGGTACACCCAGACCCCAGTACACCTGACACTCCCAGGTATACCTCTGACACTCTCAGGTACACCCGTGATACTCCCACCTCTGACACTCCCAGGTACACCTCTGATATTCCCAGGTACACCCCTGACCTCCCAGGTAGCCCCAGACACTCCCAGGTGCCTTCTAACACTCTCAGGTACACCTCAGGCACTCCCAGGAACACCTCAGACACTCCCAGGTGCACCTCAAACACTCCCAGGTGCACCTCAGACACTCCCAGGTGCACCTCAGACCTCCCAGGTGCACCTCTGACGCTCCCAGGTGCACCTCTGACACTCCCAGGTACACCTCTGACACTCCCAGGTACACCACCGACATTCCCAGGTACACCTCTGACACTACCAGGTACACCTCAGACACTCCCAGGTATACAGCTGACACTCCCAGGTACACCACTGACACTCCCAGGTACACCTCTGACACTTCCGGTACACCCCTGACACTCCCAGGAACACCCATGACACTCCCAGGTGCACCTCAGACTCCCCAGGTACACCTCCAGACACTCCCAGGTGCACCTCAGACCTCCCAGGTACACCCCTGACCTCCCAAGTACACATCAGACACTCCCGGTACACCTCAGACACTCCCAGGTGCACCTCCACACTCCCAGGTGCACCTCCAGACACTCCAGGTGCACCTCAGACACTCAGGTGCACCTCAGACACCAGGTGCACCTCAGACACTCCCAGGTGCACCTCCGACCTTCCAGGTACACCTCCGACACTCCCAGGTACACCTCTGATGCTCCCAGGTACACCTCTGATACTCCAAGGTACACCGCTGACACTCCCAGGTACACCTCCAGCACTCCCAGGTACACCCCTGACGCCTCCCAGGTACTCTCTGACACTCCCAGGTACTCCTCTGACACACCCAGGTAAACCATGACACTCCCAGGTACACCTCAGACACTGACAGGTACACTTCTA